>NW_007726630.1:519912-531028 GCF_000696425.1 Galeopterus variegatus | reverse complement strand
CTCTGGGTATATTCCCAGCAGTGGGATAGCTGGGTCATATGGTAGATCTATCTGCAATTGTTTGAGGAACCTCCATACCATTTTCCATGGAGGTTGCACCATTTTGCAGTCCCACCAACAATGTACGAGAGTGCCCTTTGCTCTGCAACCTCGCCAGCATTAATCCTTCACAGTCTTTTGGACTTTAGCCATCCTAAATGGGGTGAGATGGTATCTCAGGTTAGTTTTGATTTGCATTTCCTGGATGCCGAGTAATGTTGAGCATTTTTTCATGTGTCTGTTGGCCATTCATATATCTTCCCTTAGGAAATGCCTCTTTAGCTTTTGCCCATTTTTTAATTGGGTTACTTGTTTTTTTGTTGTAAAGTTGTTTCAGTTCCTTGTATGTTCTGGATATTAACCCTTTTTAGGATGTATATTTGGCAAATATTTTCTCCCACTTTGTTGGTTGTTTTTTTAACTCTGTTAACAGTTTCTTTTGCTGTGCAGAAGCTTTTTAGTTTGATATAATCCCACTTATTTTTTCTTTGGTTACCTGTGCTTTTGGGGTTGTATTCATGAAGTCTATGCCCAGTCCTACTTCCCAAAGTGTTTCTCCTATGTTTTCTTTAAGAAGTTTTATTGTTTCAGGGTGTACATTTAATTTTTTAAGTCATTTTGAGTTGATTTTAGTATATGGTGAGAAGTATGGGTCTAGTTTCATTCTCCTGCATATGGATATCCAGTTATCCCAGCGCCATTTGCTGAAGAGGCAATCTCTTCCCCAGTGTGTAGGCTTGGTGCCTTTGTCAAAGATCAGATGGCTGTAGGTGTGTGAGTTGATTTCTGGATTCTCTATTCTGTTCCATTGATCAGTGTATCTGTTTTTATGCCAGTACCATGCTGTTTTTGTTATTATAGCTTTGTAACATAGTTTAAAGTCCGGTAGTGTTATGCCTCCAGTGTTATTTTTTTTGCTCATAATTTCTTTGGCTATGCATGGTCTTTTGTTATTCTATATGAATGTCTGGATAGTTTTTTTCCATTTCTGAGAAAAATGTCATTGGAATTTTGATGGGGATTGCACTGAATTTGTCTATTACTTTGGATACCTTTCCATCTTCTTGTGTTCTTTTTAATTTGTCTCAGCAGTGGTTTATAGTTCTCATTATAGAGATTTTTCACATCCTTAGTTAACTCTATTCCTAAGTATTTTATTTTTTTGGTGGCTACTGTAAATGGGCAAGCTTTCTTGATTTCTCTTTCTGCATGTTCACTATTGGAGAATAGAAATGCTACTGATTTTTGTGTGTTGATTTTGTATCCTGCAACTTTGCTGAAATCATTTATCAACTCCAAGAGTTTTTTTCTAGAGTCTATAGGCTGTTCCATATATAGGATCATGTCATCTGCAAAAAAGGACAGTTTGACTTCATTTTTTGCAATCTGAATGCCCTTTATTTCCTTCTCTTGTCTGATTGCTCTGGCTAGTACTTCCAATAATACGTTAAATAGGAGTGGTGAGCATGGGCATCCTCTACCAGTTCCTGTTCATAAAGGAAAAGCTTTCAGCTTGTCCTCATTTAGGATGATATTGGCAGTGGATTTATCATATATGGAGTTAATTATGTTGAGATACTTTCCATCTATACCTAATTTGTAGAGAGTCTTTATCATGAATGAGTGCTGAATTTTATCAAATGCTTTTTCAGCATCTATACAGGTGATCATATGGTCCTTGTGTTTGATTTTATTGACACAGTGTATCACATCTATTGATTTGTGTATGTTGGACCAACCTTGCATCCCTGGACAAATCCCACTTAATCATGGTGTATAATTTTGCATATGTGTTGCTGTATTCTGTTAGCCAGTATTTTATTGAGGATTCTTGCATCTATATTCATCAAGTATTGGCCTGTAGTTTTATTTTTTAGTTGTATCTTTACCTGGTTTTGGTATCAGGGTGATATTTGCTTCATAGAATAAGTTTGGGAGAAATTGCCTCTGTTTCAATCTTTTGGAATAGTTTGTAGAGAATTGGTGTCAATTCTTTTTTGAAGGTTTGGTAGAATTCTGCTGTGAATCCATCTGGTCCTGGGCTTTTCTTTGTTGGGAGCCTTCTCATAACAGCTTCAATCTCCTTAATTGTTATTGGTCTGTTCAGATTTTCTACATCGTCTTGGCTCAGTTTTGGCAGTTTGTGTGCATCCAGAAATTTATCCATTTCCTCCAGATTTTCAAAATTGTTGGCACATACTTGTTTATAGTAGTCTCTAATGATTTCTTGTATTTCAGAGGTATCAGTTGTAATATCACCTTTTTCATTTCTGATTTTTGTTACTTGGATCTTCTCTCTTCTTTTTTTAGTTAGCCTTGCTAATGGTTTGTCAATTTTACTTATCTTTTCAAAAAAACACCTTTTTGATTCATTGATCTTTTGTTTCACTTTTGGGGGTTTCAATTTCATTAAGCTCTGCTCTGATCTTAATGATTTCTTTCTATCTGCTAATCTTGGGTTTGCATTGTTCTTGTTTTTCTAGTTCTTTAATGTGAAATATTAGGTTGTTCACCTGCCATCTTTCCATTCTTCTGAAGTAAACATTTAATGTGATAAATTTCCCCCTTAGTACTGCTTTTGCAGTATCCCACAGGTTTTGGTATGATGTATCATTATTTTCATTATTTTCAATAAATTTTTTGATTTCCTGTTTGATTTCTCCTTGGACCCATATGTCATTAAGTAGAATGCTGTTTAATTTCCATATGTTTGTATGGTGTCCATAATTTCAATTATTGATTTCTAATTTTAATCCATTGTGGTCTGAAAAAATACATGGGATAATTCCAATTTTTTTGAATTTGTTGAGACCTGATTTGTGACCTAACATGATCTATCCTGGAGAATGATCCATGTGCTGATGAGAAGAATGAATATTCTGAGGTTGTTGGATGGAATGTTCTGTAGATATCTGTCAAGTCCAATTGGTCTAGAGTGTTGTTTAGATCTTGTTTTCCTCAGCTGATTCTTTGCCTAGATGATCTGTCCAAAATTGATAGTGGGGTGTTCAGGTCCCCTGCTGTTATGGTATTAGTGTTTATTTCCTTCTTTAGGTCTAATAGAGTTCACTTTATAAATCTGTCTCCTCCAACATTGGGTGCGTATATATTTATGATTGTTATGTCTTCTTGATAGATGAATCCTGTTGTCATTATGTAGTGACCCTCATTATCTCTTTTTATGGTTTTTAGTTTAAAGTCTATTTTATCAGATATAAGAATAGCTACTCTAGCTAATTTTTCATTTCTGTTTGCATGGTAAATCTTTTTCCATCCTTTCACTCAGTCTATGTGAGTCTTTATAGGTAAGGTGGGTCTCTTGAAGGCAGCATATAATTGGGTGCTCCTTTTTAATCCAGTCAGCCAGTATGTGTCTTTTGATTGGAGAATTTAATCCTTTTACATTGAGTTGTTATTGAAAAGTGTTGGTTTACTCCTAGCATTTTATTGATTTTTGTTTGGATGTCTTAAGTGTCTTTTCCTTTCGTTCTGGTTTACTGTTTGTCTTCTGTATTTGTTGGTTTCTTGGGTTGTAGATAAACTTTTTTTTCCCCTCTGTATTATTGCCATTTTTATTTTACTAGTGGGTTTTGATTTTTCTTCAATTTTTATGGCAGTGATAATTAATTTTCAGGTACCAAACCCAGTATTCCCTTGAGAATTTCTTGTAAGGGTGGTCATGTCATAGTGACCTCCTGCAGTTTTTGTTTGTCTGAGAAATATACTATTTGCCCTTCATTTTGGAAGATAGCCTTGCAGGGAAGAGTATTCTTGTCTGGCAATCTCTGTCTTTTAGTATTTTGAATATATCATCCCATTCCTTTCTGGCTTTTAGGGTTTGTGATGAAAAGTCTGATGTTAGTCTGATTGGGGCTCCCTTCTAGGTGATTTGACACTTCTCTCTTGCAGCTTTTAAGACTCTCTCTTTGTCTTTGAGTTTTGCCAATTTGACTATAACATGTTTTGGCGAAGACCTTTTTGGCTTGAAAACATTTGGGGATCTTTGAGCTTCCTGAATCTGAAGATCTGTGTCTTTTCCTATACCTGGGAAGTTTTCTGCCACTATTTTGCTGAATATGTTTGCAATGCAATCTTCTTTTTCCTCCCCTTCTGGAATACCCATGACTTGGATATTTGAGCACTTAAGGTTATCTGATTATTCAAGGTCAGAAGTTCTCTCTTCTGCTTCTGCAAGCCTGCTGGTTAAACTCTCTGTTGTGTTTTTTTATCTCATTGAATGAATTCTTCAGCTTGGCAAGCTCTGTACATTCTTTTTTAGGGCACTGATTTCTTGTACATGTCTTTTTTCAGGTCCTGTATACTTTTCCTCATTTCATCATGCTGGCTAGCTGAGTTTTCTTGTATCTCATTTAGTTTCCTTAGAATTATCACTTGAAATTCCTTGCCAGACATTTCAATGGCTTCTTGTTCTATAGTATCTAGAGCTTGAGACTTATTACCCTTTTGTGGTGTACTTTCTTGATTTTTCATATTTCTGGTATCTTTCCTTTCATGTCTAGTCACTGTGGCAAGGGATTTTCATGGTCCACTGGTTTGACACTACTGTCTGGCTAGGATCCTGCTGGCCTGCCAATTTGGCATGGCTGCCTCCGTGCATGCTCGGTCACCTGCTGGTGCCTTGGGCACATGGTTGCTTCAGGTCTTGGGCCTCTCTGGGGAGGCACCTCTCTAGTCAGCATGCACTTGGCTGGGCTGATCATTGGGTCCTGCAGCAGTGAGGCCTTCCTGCTAGGTCACACGCTAGTGCCACAGGGCGCTTCATCTCTGCAGATCTTGGGCCTCTCCAGTGGGGCGCCACTGTGGTTGGCATGCAGTCAGCCAGCCTGGGGATGGGATCCAGTGGCAGTGAGGCCTACCTGCTCGGTCATGCTGGTGCCATGGGGAATGTGGTCTCCGCAGGACTCGGGCCTCTCCAGCGGGGTGCCTCTCTGGTCAGTGCGCACTCGGCTAGGCTGGGGATGGAGTCTGGTGGCAGCAAGGCCTACCTGCTTGGTTGCGTGCTGGTGCCACCATTATTATTTTAAATAGTTCTGTAGTCTTCAAAGAGGTTTACATATTTACAATTACAGTATTTGAGTATTAGGAATTAATCTGCATACATTTACTAGTGAGTTTTATACCTTTGAATGTATTTTTTTTGCACATTAGTATTTTCTTTCAGTTTGGAGAACTCCCTTTAGCATTTCTTATAAGACAGGTGTTATGGTGATGAATTCTCTTGGCTTTTGTTTGTCTGGGACAGTCTCTATCTCTTATTTCTGAAGAATAGCTTTGCTAGGTACACTATTATTGACTGGCAGTTTTCTTCCTTCCACACTCAAAATATATCATCGTATACCCTCCTGGCCTAAAAGGTGTCTGCTGAGAAGTCTGCTGCCAGGTATGCTGGAATTTCCTTATATGTTATTTGTGTCTTTTCTCTTGCTGCTTTCAGAATCCTCTCTTTGTCTTTGATCTTTGAAAGTTTGATTATATGTCTTGGGGTAGTCTTGTTTGGGTTCAATCTGATTCATGGCCTTTGCCCATCCTCTACCTGGATATTTATATCTTTCTCCATTTTTCAAAAGTTTTCTGTTATCATTTTTTAAGAGCCTTCTACCCCTTTGTCTATCTCTATTCCCTCTAAAACTCTAATAAACCAAATATTTGCTTTTTTTGTGCTATCCCATCATTCTCATAAACTTTTTAAATTTCCTTTTTTTTCTTTTTCTCCTTTGACTATATATTTTCAAATAGCCTATCTTTGAGCTCAATTCTTTTTTCTCTGTGATCAATTCTTCCACTGATACTCTCTATTGGATATTTCATTTCATTTATTGTATTTTTCAGCTCAAGAATTTCTGTTTGATTATTTTTATTTTAATCTCTCTGTTAAATTTTCTTAATAAATTTTTTGAATTGTTTCTTGGTGTTTAGTTGAAGTTCACTGAAATTCCTTAAAGTATTTTATCTATCTGGTGAGGTCATAATTTCCTAATTGTTCTTGATGCTTGTGGACATATGCTAATGTCTGCACATTAAATAACTTGTTTGTGCTCACCCCTCTTCAGTGAGCCTGTCCAAAAATCTAAGTATACTGACTGTTGTCAGAGCCCATGACTGCTGCAGGTATTTTAGCACCAGAGAGAACCCTAATTCTAGGTTCATCATGAGTATAACAAGTGCTTCATGGTTGGCATGGTGCCCTGGACTGCATGTACCTGGGAGACACCCAAGGAGAGTACCCATATTACATGGAAAAGCTGTCCAGGGACCTGAGTCCAGAAAACTGTCTTGCTGGCCCAGATGAGTGCATGATTTCCAGAAGTTTCCTGGACAGGTGGGACAATTCTCTAATTGCAACAAGAGAAGCTGAAAATGAGAATGGGTCCCCTCAAAATCTGCTATGACAAGGAGGCTAATAAGCCTGTTTTAGTGGCCTAGACATGTGAGCTACCTGAAGTTTCCTAAACAAGCAGGAGAGTCTCCCTATGTGGCAAAAGGGGGTGGTACTCACATTGGGCTCTTCAGAATCTTTTGTTGGACAGAGGGTGGCAAGCCCACTCAGGTGGCCCAGATGTGCACACTTCTCAGCAGTTTTCTGCAGTTGTCTGACTGCAGTGAAGGGCTGGATCTGAGGCTGGGCACCCTTGTGATTTTCTATAGGACAGAAGCTGACAAGCCTGCCCTGACCACCCAGGTGGGCACACTTTCCCCTGCAGTTTTCCACACAAGTGTGACAGATCCTCAACTGCAGCAAGAGGGGTTGGAGCAAGACTGAGCACTGTCAGGATTTGTTTGGGATGGAGGCAGGTGGGCCCTTCATGGAAAATCAGGTAAACTGGTAATTCCCAGACTGTGAGATATAAGTGAATTGCCCTCTTGGTTCTTGTGTGAACAGTAGCCACACTACTCCCAGGTGGGCTGGAGCCAATTTACAGGGTAACAGTAAGGTCTACTCCTCAGACTGATGTTGGCAGGTAGACAAGCCTTTCTGCCAAGGCACTAGTTCGCATGATTCCTTCTGAACCCCTTGGCAGATGGTTTTGATTCCACACTTAAGGCCAAATGGGGCAGCTTCCAGGTTTGAACCTTGGAGCATGATTGGCAGGTCTGTTACCTGGGTGCTGGTCTGCACATTCAAAATGAGCTTCATTGGTCTTGGGCATAATCAGGGTTTCACAACCTTTTATTTGAATCTCAAGGTTCCCACAGACAGACTTTTGTCTGTGATTGAGTGCAGAATTCTTGTTGTTGGGGCGGGGGGAGATGAGTGGGTAACCTCCTATTCTGCCATTTTGCTCCATCAAAGATTTAATAATTAAGAGAAAATTATTCCTGTCACATTCCTATTTTACTCTCCTATTTGGCCTGTGCAAAAGAGAGATCTTAGAGGAAAGCAATGGATTATTGTAAAAGTAATTAGGTGGTGACTACAATTATAGTTCCAGTCCTATAAGAGGTCTCTTTACTACATCCAATAAACATATCCCTGGAACTCTGGTGTGTAGCTATTGATATTTTCTTCATACCTATTAGTAAAAAACACCAGAAACCATTTGATTTGACCTGCTAGAAATAGCAATACACTTTTACTATGTCACCTGAAGACTGTGTCAACTCTCTGTGATATACTAGTCTACAGATATTCTTAGCAACTTGCTCTCATACAGAACATCACTATGATACACTAAATGGTGACAATGCTATTTGTTCCTAGTCATCAACAGGTAACAATTATATAATTTCTTTATTCAGACACTTTCATGGCAGAATGCAAGAGAAAAACCCCATGAAAATTTAAAGATTGACACTTTGGGTAAGTTTCTGTCTGTTGAACTGTGGCTTGTCAATATTCTCTCCAAAATTAAAGAAAAATTCTTTCATTTTATATCATCTACCAAGATAAAGGTACAACACCTAGTGGGTCTTGTATTCTAAAGGCAATATGTGCTATATTTGAGTATGTTGCTTCAATCCTTTTATAAAACTATTCCTAATCCTGTGGTTTTAGTGGGTCTTTCTGTTTCAGTGGGTCTTAGGACAGAATAAAGCTTTGTAGCTGGTCTAGGTTGCTGTTAAAGTCTCCCATTTGGGTAATATCACCCAATAGAGCCAATAGTGCTTGAAGTTCCTTATCCCTGGTACTGGTTTATGGATGCTGTAGGGACTTTTGGTGAGTCCTGATAAAATTACAACACTATGTAGCCCCCTAGCGAGCCAATAGTGCTTGAAGTTCCTTATCCCTGGTACTGGTTTATGGATGCTGTAGGGACTTTGGGTGAGTCCTGATAAAATTACAACACTATGTAGCCCCCTAGTGTTTTGGAGTAAAGTTATGTTCTCTTATGCAGAAAAATATTCTCCTTTGAGAAATAGTTCCCGGCCTGCTACTAAACCCTTATGTGGACTGAATTCCTGAAAATGAACTGCTTATAACTTGGTAGATGAATATAAGCCATTAATTGGGGCATGTACAGCAGCTTTCAATCATCAAGAGGAGTGATAGATAATGTTCAAGTTGGACATGAAGCCATAAGTTTCATGAACAAGTGGCTCAGTTTTTTAAGACGTACTCCTGCTACATTAACATCTCTCCGTCAACATACTTTATGTCCTCACCAAAAATTCCCTGTCACTATCTGAATGTGAAAGAAAAAAATGGCCTGGTTTACAGATAGCTGTGAATGACATGCTGACAAAATATTAAGGTAGATAACTGCAACATTAAAACTTTACTCAGAGGTAGCCCTGAAGAGCAGTAAGGAAGGGAGTTCCATTAAATGATCAGAATTTGTGCCATGCACCTGGTCATTCACTTTACATAAAAGAAAATATGGTCAAAGATATAGATCTAAATAAAGTTGTGGTGAAAGAAATTGAAGAAGGCAAAAATAAATGGAAAGATATTCTATATTCATAGACTAAGAGAATTAATATTGTTAAAACATCCATACTACTTAAAGTGAGCTGTATATTCAGTGACATCCCTATCAAAATTCCAATGACATTTTTCACACAAATAGAAAAATAATCTTGAAATTCATATATATCCACAAAAGACCCCAAATAATCTTGAGCAAGTAGAAGAAAGCTAGAAGCATCACAATACCTAATTTTAAAACATACTACAAAGCAATAGTCATCATAAAAACAGACACATGGAGCAATGGAACAGAAAAGAGAGCCCAGAAATAAACCCACACATTTATAGTCATTTGATCTTTGACAAAAGTGCAAAGAGCACACAACGGGGAAAGGACCGTCTGCTCAATAAAAAGTGTTGGGAAAACTGGATATCCACATACAGAAGTATAAAATGACTAGGGACTTAAATGTAACACCTAAAACTGTAAAACTACTAGAAAAAGGCTTTTTGACGTTGGTCAGTGTAAAGGTTTTTTAAATATGACTCCAAAAGCACAGGAAGCAAAAGAGAAAATAGACAAATGCGTGGCATCAAACTAAAAAGCTTTGTACAGCAAACAAATCAATCAACTCAGTGAGGAGACGACCTACAAAATGGGAGAAAGTATTTGTAAATTATACCTCTTATAAGGGGTTAATATTCAAAATAGACATGGAACTCAAAAAACTCAATAGCACTGAAAAAAATTTTAAAAAGCAACCCAATTAAAAAATGGGTTTACATGAAAAAAAATGCTCAATATCACTAATCATCAGGGAAGTGCACATTAAAACCACGAGATATCACCTCACACCTGTCAGAATGGCTATCATCAGAAAGACAAAGATAACAAGCGCTGGCGAGGATATGGAGAGAGGAGAACCCTTATACGCTGATGGTGGAACTGTAAAAAACAGTACAGCCATTATGAGAAACATATGGATGTTCCTGAAAAAATTAAAAATGGAACTACCATATGATTCAGCAGTCCCTCTTCTGGCTATATATCCAAAGGAGATGAAATCAGTGTGTCAAAGAGATGTCTGCTCTCCCCTGTTCATTGAAGCATTATTCATATAGCCAAGACATGGAATCAATCTAAGTGTCCATCAATGGATATAAATAAAGAGAATGTGCTTGATATATATATGTATATAATATATATATACATACACACTAAAATGTGATTGATACATATATATACAATAAAATACTATTCAGCCTTAAAAAAACAAAAAGAGAAAATTCTGTCATTTGTGACTCCATGGATGAACCTGGAAGACATTATTCTGAGTGAAATAAGCCAGGCACAGAAAGACAAATATTGTATGATTTTACTTACCTGTGGAGTCTAAAAAAGTTGAACTCATGAAAGCAGAGAGTGGCGTGGTAGTTAAGAGGCTGAAGGTGGTGGTAGAAAAGGGGAGATATGCTTGTCAAAAGGTAAAAGGTTTCAGTTAGGATGAATAAGTTCTGTAGAGCTNTTGTATGATTTTACTTACCTGTGGAGTCTAAAAAAGTTGAACTCATGAAAGCAGAGAGTGGAGTGGTAGTTAAGAGGCTGAAGGTGGTGGTAGAAAAGGGGAGGTATGCTTGTCAAAAGGTAAAAGGTTTCAGTTAGGATGAATAAGTTCTGTAGAGCTACTGTACAGCACGGTGATTATATAGTTAATAATAATGTATGGTATACTTGACAATTGCTAAGAGAATAGATCTCGAATGTTTACACCACAAAAAATAGTATCTCAGGTGACAGAGACATTAGTTAGCTTAATTAAATCATTTTGCAATGTATACATACATCAGAACATCACACTGTAAACTGTAAATATGTACAATTTTTATTTGTCAATTATACCTTAATAAAGCTGGGGGAAAGAGTTTTCAAAAAATAAGAAAGAAAAGAAAAAGAAATTTTGTTTAATCCATGGTCAGAAAAATTAATTATGTGCAGTAGTACACATTTGGAAGGAACATAATTGAAAAACTTGTAAAGATTTACACACATGGACCTCCCACAGTGGCAGAGAATGGAAATATATATCCGCCTGCTATGGGAATGTTCACACAGGGCATCTTCTGTCAATATGGCAAAAATGATCAGCTAGCGTATGTTCAGTGCATTCATGAACAAAGTGACCATGGTGACAGGGGTAGAGGTTTATACAT
>NW_007726630.1:512594-519633 GCF_000696425.1 Galeopterus variegatus | reverse complement strand
TTGAAAAACTTGTAAAGATTTACACACATGGACCTCCCACAGTGGCAGAGAATGGAAATATATATCCGCCTGCTATGGGAATGTTCACACAGGGCATCTTCTGTCAATATGGCAAAAATGATCAGCTAGCGTATGTTCAGTGCATTCATGAACAAAGTGACCATGGTGACAGGGGTAGAGGTTTATACATGGGATTAATCAACATACCTTGGTAAGGACTTTCCAGCTACCACCACAGGTGCATTGCCAACATGCCAATAGCAAATGCCAATGCTAAACTTCTGATACAGCATTATTCCCCAGGGCACGGGAGAACCAGCCACCTGAGGACAAGTCCATTACAGTGGACCTCTTCAATCATGGAAATAGCAGCAATTCCTTACTGGAATAGATTCTTACTCTGTTTACAGATTTGGCTCTTGGCTACCAATGCCACTGCCAGCACTTACTGAAAGTTTTGTTTACAATCAAGGTGTTCCACACAATGTATCTGACCAATGTACTCATTTAAAAACAAAGAAATGAGATAATGTGCTTACACCCCTTGCATTTACTCATGGACTCTATCAGATCTAAAACTGTGGCCTAATAGAAGCAGGTGAGATCATATACTGAGGCTCAGTTATGATAATACTTGAGTGACGACTTGAGTGGACGTATTGTGCTACGAGATAAAGGATATTCACTGAACCTTTAACTGATATTATGCCATTTCTCCTACAGTGAGAATACACCAGAATCTGGAAATAAAAGTATGGACATGGGAATGACCTCTCTATTTCCCCTAATAATTCAGTAAAAATATGTTTGCTTCCTTTCTCAAAACTTTAGGTTCTCCTTGTTGAAAGGACTTAGTAATGATGGTGCCCACATCAGGAGACACGACAATTATTCCATTTAACTGGAGGCTGAGATTGCTATCTGGTTTTTGGGTTCTTTCTGCCTCTGAATTAATAGGCAAACTAGTGGATTACCGTTCTGACTTGAATGATTGATCCTAATTATCTACAAAACGGAGGCATGGTGGAGATGGTCTGGAAGTCAGGGGTTTCCTTAGGACACTTCATTGTATTGTTCTTTCCAGTAGTAACACTTCAATGGAATGTTTAATGGAACATTTAATACGACGGCCTATTTTATGTAGGAACATTAATACTTTAGACCTGTATGAATGATGATTTGGGTCATTATACTAAGTAAAACACCTCAACGAATTAAGGTGCTAGCTTAGGACAAAGGGAATAGAAACTGGGCAGTGGAGGAAGAAATTATGGCATGTTCCCACTTGCAAAAATGGGGATCGTAGTGAGGCATTACGGGGGATTTTTCTTGCTTGCTTGGCTGTGTGTATATTTTTATATCAACCATTTTCCCTCTTTCTCTTTCCCATACTATCTATTATAAGGTGTGTAAAAATGTTAACAGTGATTAATGCTATAAATTTAATCTTTAAATTACAGGATATCAAAGGGAAATTATGACTGAGAAAGAAAAACGAGTATTATCTAAAGATGAATACAGGGACATAATGGAATATGCATCTCTAATTTTTGAGAAGAGATAGAAATATTTCAAGTTGATTAAAGTTGATTAAGGAATAGTCACTTCATGCTAGATAGAATCAGAATATTGTTTTTATCATTGTAATTTGGAAGTTGAAACATGGCTAAAAGGGTAAATATAAATGCTAAGTGGAAAAGGTGAATTGCAGAAGAGAAACTGGGAACAACATGCCTGGAATCCACTTATAGGGAAGATATAGGAAAATGGTCAGGGGCCTTCAGATGTTTAGAACCTTGTTGAGCATTTGCTGTAAATACCAACATGCACCCAGGTGTTCCTTGGTTACTATCTAATGTAATTGCATATGGGCACCCAGGTGTCCTGGGTTATGGACCTAAGTATAAAGGATTAACAGCTCCAATAGATGGTGCTTCTCAGGATGCTCAGGAGGCTACTAGGATGGCTGCTCCTAGCTCTGAATAAAGCCTATAAATTTTTTACCCACAGCTCCTAGGATCTTTTCCTATTACCTAGCTCATGGACCTGCGTGTGAAAGGTTTGTGACCCAGTCTGTATAATGGGCTTGAGGGGTCTGTGAGCCCTAGTCCTAGCAATACACCACTTTAACAGAATCCTGTATAAACACAAATTCTGTTCTGTTAATGAGAGGGATCAACATCAGACTTAGAAGGAAGAAGAGGAAAGCCTCCAGGAGAAGGAGGTAGATCAAGGCAGACCTTGATCAGGTGTAAGGTTCAAAGCAGCTGTATTATACTGAAGATACAGAGAATGACTTCTCTTTTCCTGACTGAAGCTTGACTGATTCAGTGAGGAAACAACAATCCCCCTCCCTCCAGTTTAAGAATAAAAGGCTTATTCTTCATCAATTTTCCTCCAGTCTAAACCCTGTAGGCATTTTAGTCTGTGATGCTAGAATGTGGGATAGTTTTATGATGAGTGATAAAAATGGCCAGCTGCCCTCCTCCAAATAGGCTCTAAATCAGTACTTTGCTCTCAAGAAGCTTTGAAAATAACATATAAGAGAAGATAAAAATATAAAGTACCATGACCTAAGAGTCAAATGAAGGTATGAAGGAACTTGTAAAGCTACACGACTACGCCAGTTGTCGGGTTAGGGCTCAGATCCTTCAAACCCATTATACAGACTGGGTCACCAGACCCCTCACACGTAGGTCCATGCTAGGTAATTGAGAAAGATCCCAGAAACTGTTGGTAGACACTTACAGGTCCATCAGCTTACAGGTGTGGCAGTGGCCTCAGGGATGGTCCAGGGGTCCCCGGCAGCAACAGCCTTCAGCAGCAATCGTGGCCTCCTCATAGCCCCTCCTCCCCCACCCCGGGGCATCCCGGGGGTGGGGGACACCGTGGATCAGAGCCACTCATCCTTATACTTAAGTCCATAACCCAGGACACCTGGATGCACATGCACAATTACATTAGACAATAACCAAGGAACACCTGGGCGCATGTGCATATTTACATCAAGTGCTCAGCGAGATACTGACCATCTGAGGGGCCCTAACCATTTTCCTATATTTTCCCAACAGAACTACTTCCAAAATTTCAAAGAGGTAGCACCAATCTGTCTCTTGCCTCAGGGCTTCCTTATGAACCTTCCCCTGCTGCCTGGAAGCTTCTCCATTTGGCCAATTCTTTTGCATTTTTCAGGTCTCAGCTTAAATGTCAATTCTTCCTCGATTAATCACAATCTAACTTTTAAGTCTGTATTTCTTATCCTCTTTTAGAGCACTCAGTTTCTTTGTCTTCACTGTACTACTTACTGCTTGAAATTATTTGTTTATTGTCACCTATATGTGCTTAGCATCTATCACCCCTTTCGGACTGTATACTCCAAGAGGTCTAGAGCTGTGTCCTTTGTAAATCACTGCATAACCAGTACACCTAGCAAACAGTAGGTGTTTAATAAATATCTGTTAAATGAATAAATGAAAGAGTGATTAGTGAAAGCACAGGCATTAAGAAATGAGTGAAAACAATCTTAAAAAAAGAAAGACATGGATATCGATTTAGAGATTTCAGTCAATAATGTGAAATAATGATAAGTGTTTGTTCGGTTCCTTTGTTCCCTATGTGGCAAGAAAGCAAAAGGGTGGCATTCTAACATCCACTAAAGACAGTCTTTCCAGGGAGCAGGAGATAGGGAGGGAAAATTTCTTACCTTTTCTCATATACTCTTCAATTTCCATCATTTCATTTCTAGCTGATTGTGGTCATAGTCCTTCATTTTCATATAGTATCTATAAAGTTAAGGTATTTTATATGGTATTTATAAAAGTTCTTAGGTGTCATTAAAATAAATAAATCTGATGGAGCTACACATGAAATTATTTAGCAACAATTAATATTTTGCAGAAGATATTTTAAATAGAAAATTTTGCTTAATAAACAAAAAGACCAAAGTAAAACAGACAATGTTTTAATTATTTTGAGACATATTGTAAACACTATGAAAAGACCTGCCTCCTTGTTTGAAGCTACACTGATTAATGCATTGACCTCTGTCTGGAACTGCATTAACTTTTTTCTACATAGAAGAATTTGAGAACCTGCTATTTTTCTTCTTCAGAAACCTACACAAAGGTAGGAAGCATTTTTTTTTGGCAGGTTGCATTATTTCCAGGCTTACTCAGAGAAGAGGGAGCCATGTCTGTATTTGCATGTAATATATAAAGCTGTGATTGTGTAATCCAAAATATAATGTAAAAGAAAGACACTTTGAAATATTTAGACCCAAAGTAAATTTGCATAGATCTTATGAATAGGGCTGGTTCAGGAGTAAGAGCATCATTGCATTCTTGTAGTAAACTGGATGCATTTAATATTTAGAGGAAAAAAAAAACAAACTTCTACTTACTTTGTACCCTATTAATGGCCTCTCCCAGGAAAATGCATTTTTATTTTGATTGGGTCAAACTGAAGAACATGAATATGTAAGCTTTAGCATCTCTGTAATTACTGGATTCCAGTGGCCCTCACTGTTTAAATCTGTACATTTTTCATTAAAATTTTTTGAGAGTATTTCTAATACCTAAAAAAGAGAATGAAATAATAAAAATCAGTTAAATGGGCTATTACATATTAACTTGGTTTTAAATCTAGATTGACTTTTTTACCATTTTCATTTTCTTTTGTAGCCTAAACCACAGTTTACCTTTCTATTCCTGCCATTGAAGGAGTTTTAAGTTCTCATGTTTTAAAGAGAGCAAAACTGGCAAGATTATATCAGGAACAAAATGAAGGTCATTTGGATCACTACCAGACCACTTCTAATTAATTTTTTACTAAAAGGCTACCTCTAGTGTATCATTCAACTATTGACAAAACTTTGTTATATAACAAACAACCACAAAATCTTAGAGTCATTTAACAATAAGCATTAATTTCGCTTACATCTGAGTGTGCGGGGGCTGCTCCTCTAGGCTGGATTTGACTGGGCAGCTCTGCTTCTGGCTGCAGGGCTGGCTAGGCTTGTTACAGCGACTCTTCTCTACGTGTGCCCACTGAGGCCCAAGCTGAAGAAAGAGTATCTACCCAGAGGAAGCGATGCGTTCTCATGGCAATCACAGGAGCTAGAGAGGTGAGTTGGAAGCAGGTGAGGCCGCTTAATGCCTAAGCTTGGAACAGACACAGAGTTATTCTCACATTCCTGTGACCAAGCAAGTCTGTGGCTGAGTTCCAGGGGAAGGAAGTATAGCTTGTATATTTCTGGGAGGACCTCCAAAGTTGCACAGAAAAGAGAATGCAAAGAGGCAATAGTGGCCAGCTACCACAGAGGCGATGGAGATTTTCTCTGTTAAAATCATGGCAACCCAACGTTCTTTGCCTCTGGCAAAATAATATAAGGTTCACTCTACAAAAACTAGTTCCAGTGTTGAAATTAATAATGGCTTAACCAAAAATTTAAAAACCAGTGAAGCAAATTGCCTAACATAGTGTTAACTGTTGTTTCTCAAAGGTGTTTTTTTTGTTGTTGTTAAATGGAGACAGCAGGGCCCAGAAGAAATAATGCTTACTTTTATACCCTAGTCAGCTTGAAATGTCCAGTTACCAAAAGAGACTTACTTGCAAGAGAAATACTTTATATTGGGCATTAAATACTGTTTAATTACATGTGAATCCCTAGAGTACAAATGTAGTTTTTTGGGTTTTTTTAAAAACAACTTTATTAACAGGTGCTTGCAGTTTGTACACTTTTTTGAAAAAATCAAGTTGTAAACTTTTATTACAAATTAAAAATGAAGTTCTTAAAAATCTCAACTTGACCAGATATGAAACAATTAAAAACCCTTTATAGGTGTATTGAGAAAAACCAGACTTTTTAAAAAAAATAACAAAACAGTTTTGTCGTTACCAGAAACAGACGTTTTTAAGTAAAAATAATAACCTCCCCATGCTGCGTAGACAGTGCAGGTAGTTCTAGTGATCTGGTCAACCGGCCAAAGCAAGCGCCTGAGGCCTTCAGCTCCACTCTCCGCTCATCCCTTGTTTCTGCAATTCCACGTTCATGTCTCTTGCGGGATGACGGAACCAGAAGGTGAGGCGATGGCAAAGCCAGCATTTGCACTGCCCGGCCCTGCTCAGCCTCGGGAGCTGCTGCTTTTGTCCCTTTGCCATGTCGTGGTTGAGGGTTTTCTGGGCGTCTGCGGCGGTACCGACATCGCGGTGGCTGCTGACCTTGGGTCTCGTCCGCTTCACTGTCCTTACCCTTCTCCTGCCGTCCTCTCTCGGCTGTCTTCGGCGAGGAGGGCGCCTGCGGAATCGGGGTCCCTCACCGCGGGGGGTGAGCACTGGTCGACCTCGTGCTCCTGCACCCCGGTTGTCAGCACCCCACCCCCTCTCCCCGCACAGGACGGTTGCAACAGTGTGGGCGACGCCCGGGCCGTCCGCAGGCGACTATTTCCTCGTCCCCTCCAGCAGGCGCCGCCATGCGGGCCACCACTCCCTGCACGGTGCGGGACTTGGTGTCGCTGCACAGAGGGCGGCCGGCTGGCGGGTGCTGGGTCTGGGCCTCGCGGCTCACGGTTGCGGTCGAGGTGACTGGGGCCAGCAGCGGCAGCCGCGGCTCGGTGAGGGGGGACCGTCCCTGCGCTGGGGCCAGCGCTGTCGGGCCTGGCCTTGGGAGGGCCCCGCATTCCTCCTTCCTTTCTCCACGGCACTGTCCTGGTCCTTCTGCTGGTCGTCGCGTGGAGGACCCTAGGCCGTGGCTGGCGTCTGTAACGGTTACGGTCTGCGGGGCTCTCACCGTCATGAACCGCAGCTCCACCAGGGCCTGGGACATTTGCTGCCGTCGCGCCCTTTTCTCCTTCAGCAACGCCAGACTCCACTGTCTGCATCTCCTGCACCGCGAAGACCCTTCCTGGGGTTCGCCTTCTTTACGGCAGTCTGGTGCACAGTGACATCTTTCTTGGTGTCATTTATGTCCGTGTCTTACATTGAACCATTTTACTGTTCCCAAAACCTTCGTTGTGACGATCTGGTCCCCGCCGGCAGGCGC
>NW_007726630.1:509483-512144 GCF_000696425.1 Galeopterus variegatus | reverse complement strand
CCTCCCGGGGTCTGATGGTAACTAGGCCCGCGGCGGCGGTGGGGCTGCTCAGGTTTCTCTGGGGTCCGCTCTCCGCTCCCTCTACCGATCGAACTACAAATATAGTTTGTATTATTTTATTTAAAGGCATTTCAAAGTTCTACCTGTGTACAGTTTATCATTTAACAACTATATAATCAGACAAAAAATGTTTTATAAGATATTTCTAATGGTAAGTCACATATAATAAAGATTTTTTAGGATATCAGTAATGATACAGAATTTTTTATTTGTATTATTTAAGGAAATACACCTACTCAGAGTCTCATGTGGCTTGTAAACGGTGTTCATTTTTTCTGATAGTGGGTTAGTTCCAAAACCTTTCCTCAGTGCATGTCTATGCAGTCCTCTGGAATATCTGCCCCCTCTTTTCTCTCTTCCTGTATGGTTCTCAACTATATCAAATGCAGCATCATGGTACTATTTGCTCATCAAAGAATATGACAAAAATCACCAGACATTTGTTGAACCAATAAAATAGTACACTAACATATTTATTTCCAAAATGTGGAACTCATTTTGAAAGTCCAAATCTGTTTATTTTCTAAATTTTCTTCAGTGAACTTTTTACACACATTATCTTTAAAAATGCAACGTAAGGAACTAACAAAGAAAATTAACTTAAGTTTCTAGTATTCAATGCAGGTTTTTTTTTTTTTTTTTTTTTTTTTTTAAGTCGTTGAGGAATCTGGGGTTATGTAGCTAAAACTACCACCCTCTTTTCTGCTCCATCATATTCTCAGTACTGATATCACCAGTCTCTATGTGAGAGACTGAATATATACTCTCACACAAAGTACAAATTCTTCCACATTTTTTTCTGGTAGGAATTCTGAAGCAAAACAGTTGTTCGCAAGGTCGGAGGTCTGTTTTGCTATTACTCATTTGTTCAGCCAGTCAGTGCCTATATTTAGCTATTCTGCATCTTCACAGCCACACCTCCTATTAAAAGAGTGAAAGTTAAGTAACAGTTGGTAGAACTGGTTAGTCACCCCAAGCCCTTGAGAACCCTACTTCCCTCTCCATGATTCCTTTGGGAACCCCTCAGTTCTGAGACCACAGCCATTAAGGGGTCAAACTCTGGCATTCCAGGGGCTTCCCAGGACCGTTCCCGGCACTAACCCATCAGGCATCTATGCTAATTGGTCAACTTCCATGCTGTACCAGTTCTTAAATATTTTTAATATCCTTGTAGCCACGGGGAGAAAATGTTTAGTGACAAATGTGGTCTAAAAAAGAAAAGAAGAGAAAGACTCAGTTGCAGGAAGACAGACAGTGGTAGCAAGAAAAATCACAGTGGATATAAGCACTTTCATTGGAGTCAGTCTTCAGTTCATATTGAGACTGTCACTTAACAGTTATCACTTGTGCCTCAATTTCTTTATCTTTAAAAAGAACATAATGCCTTTTGCGTATGGTAGTGTTTGGAATACGAGGCAATGTTTAAAAGTGCCTGTCCACGTTGTAAGCAATTAAGAAATGACACCATCTATAGTCATTACTATGCTAAATATAAAGGAGCATTAGGGATATTGGTCTGTGATTTTCTTTTTTGTTGTAGTTGGGTCTTTTTTCAGTTTTGGTATGAAGTTATTGTTGGCCTCATAGAATGATTTTGGAAATATTCCCTCCTCTTCAATTATTTGGAAGCGTTTAAGAAGAATTGGTATCAGTTCTTTAAATGTTTGGTAGCATTTGTCAGTGAAGCCAACTGACCCTGAGGTTTTCTTTGTTGGGAGACTTTAATTTTATTACTGGTTCAATCTCATTACTTGTTATTGGTCTATTTAGGTTTTCTAGTTCTTCATGATTCAACCTTGGTAAATTGTATGTCAAGAAATTTATCCATTTTTTGTAGGTTTTCCAGTTTGTTCACTTATAGTTGTTGGTAGAAGTCTCTCATGATCCTTTATATTTCTGTGGTATAAGTTGTAATGTCTCCTTTTTCATTTCTAATTTTGTCTATTTGAGACCTCTCTCTTTTCTTCATTAGTCAAATGATTGTTAATTTTGTTTATCTTTTCAAAAAACCAACTGTTTAATCAATTTTTGTATTTTTTAAAATCTCTAATTCATTTATTTCTGCTCTGATCTTTGTTATTTCTCTCCTACCAATTTTGGATTTGGTTTGTTCGGGGTTTTTCCAGCTCTTTGAGGTGTAATGTTAGGTTGTTTATTTGAAGTCTTTCTTTTTTTTAATGCTGTACACTTCCCTCTTAGAACTGCTTTTGCTGTATCCTATAGGTTTTGATATGTTGTGTTTTCATTTTTATTTATCTCCAGGAATTTTTTAATTTCCTTTTTGATTTCTTCTTTGACCCATTCATTATTTAGAAGCATGTTGTTTAATTTCCATATATTTGTATGGTTTCTAGTGTCTCTTTTGTTGTTTATTTCTAATTTTATTCCATTTGGTAGAACAAGTTAGTTGATATGATTACAGTTTTTTAAAATTTGTTGAGACTTGTTTTGTGACCTAATATATGGTCTATTCTAGATAATGTTCCATGTGCTGCTGAGAAAAATGTGTATTCTCTACCTGTTGGATAAAATGTTCTATATATGTATGTAAGGTCCAACTGACCTAAAGTAGAAGCTAATTCTGATGATTCCTGGTTAATT
>NW_007726630.1:507279-509286 GCF_000696425.1 Galeopterus variegatus | reverse complement strand
GGGTTTTTCCAGCTCTTTGAGGTGTAATGTTAGGTTGTTTATTTGAAGTCTTTCTTTTTTTTAATGCTGTACACTTCCCTCTTAGAACTGCTTTTGCTGTATCCTATAGGTTTTGATATGTTGTGTTTTCATTTTTATTTATCTCCAGGAATTTTTTAATTTCCTTTTTGATTTCTTCTTTGACCCATTCATTATTTAGAAGCATGTTGTTTAATTTCCATATATTTGTATGGTTTCTAGTGTCTCTTTTGTTGTTTATTTCTAATTTTATTCCATTTGGTAGAACAAGTTAGTTGATATGATTACAGTTTTTTAAAATTTGTTGAGACTTGTTTTGTGACCTAATATATGGTCTATTCTAGATAATGTTCCATGTGCTGCTGAGAAAAATGTGTATTCTCTACCTGTTGGATAAAATGTTCTATATATGTATGTAAGGTCCAACTGACCTAAAGTAGAAGCTAATTCTGATGATTCCTGGTTAATTTTCTCTCTGGATGATCTGTCGTTTGCTGAAATTGGGTTGTTAAAATTTCAAACTATTATTGTGTTGGAGTCTAATTCTCCTGTTAGGTCTAATAGTAATTGCTTTATATAACTGGGTGCTCCAGAGCTGGGTGCATATATATCAGAACTGTTACATCCTCTTGTTGAATTGATCCCTTTATCATTATATAATGGTGAGATAAGGATTGTATTTTTTACTTTCCTTGGCTTGCAGTCTATTTAATCTGATATAAATATAACTACTCCTGCTCTTTTTTGGTTTCCATTTGTGTGAAATATCTTTGTCTTCCATCTCTTCACTTTCAGATGGTGTGTGTCTTTATAGGTGAACTGAGTTTCTTATAGGTACCATATTGTTGGTTCTTGTTTTATAATCCATTGAGCCGCTCTGTGTGTTACTATTGATATATAAGAACTTGTTACTGCCATTTTAAGGCCTTTTTTATGTTTGTTTTGTTCATCCTTTTTTGCTTTTGCTGTCTTACTGTCTTCCTTTGTGATCAAGTGGTTTTCCCTAATGGTGTATTTCGATTTCTTACTATTTATTTTTAGTATGTTTCTTATAAATTTTTGTGGTATGGTTACCATGAGGCTAATGTTACATGTTATAGTTATAACAGATTATTTTAGACTAATAACAATTTAACTTTGATTTCTAAGGGGGGAAAAAAATCAAAGCCAACTCTATGCTTTGGTGTCATTCCTCCACTTTTTGACACTTTGTTGTTTCAAGTTATATCTTTTAATATTGACTATCCCTTATATGGTTGTTATATTTGTTGTTGTCCTGTTAGGTTTATCCTTTTGTCTTTATACTAAGGATATAAGTGGTTTATTCACCAGCCTTTCTGACGTTTTCTTTGAACTTACTTTACCCATGAATTATGTACCTTGAAATGTTTTCTTGTTCCTCCTTAGCATTGTCTTCTTTCAGTTTAAAGAACTTCCTTTAGCATTTCTTGTAATGTAGGTCTAGTGTTGATGAATTCCCTTAGCTTTTGTTTGTCTGGAAAATATTTTATTTCTCCTTCACATTTGAAGATTAGTTTTGTCAGATATGGAATTCTTGACTGAAAGTCTTTTTCCTCCAACACCCTGAATATATAATCCTATTCTTGTCTGGCTGTAGGGTTGCTACTGGGAAATCTGCTGAGATATATACTGAGGGTCCATTGAATGTTTTGTATTTATTTTCTCTTGCTGCTTTCAGTATTCTTTCTTTGTCATTGGTTTGTGATAATTTGATCATGATGTGTCTTGGGGTGTTCCTCCTTGGGTTGAATTTGATTGGCGACCTCTGAGCTTTCTGTACCTGGATGCAGTCATCTTTCTACATACTTGGGAAATTTTCAGCCAGTATATCCTTGAATATGCTTCCGCATCTATTTCTCTTACTTCTCCTTTGGGTATGTCAGTTATGGAGAGGTTATTTTGCTTGGGTGAATCCCATATTTGCTGTATTTCTATTTCATTTTTTTAAATTCTTTTTTTCTTTTTGTT
>NW_007726630.1:504907-506863 GCF_000696425.1 Galeopterus variegatus | reverse complement strand
TAAAATGCTAGCATATTTCACTCAACGTAAGTAAGGCAGGTACAGAAAAAGAAATGCTGCATGTTCCCACTCATAAGTGGGAGCCAAAACAAAAGCCAAATAAATACATAAGAAAGAAAAGAAAAAAGAAGAAAAGAAAGAACCAAAACTCACAAAAATATGCTGAGCTTCCAAAAGGAGAGAACAGAACTATGGTTACTAAAAGTGGAAGAGGGGGAGGAGGACTAGTGAGAAATTGGTTAAGGATTACAAAGAAAGATTGTGTTTTGTAATGATGAATATACTAATTATTGTACTCACATATTGTACACAGGTATGTACACAGGTATTGATATTCAACTCTGTATCCCATATATATGTATAAAAATTATGTTTCAATAAAAATAAATAGATAAAACACTAGCAAACAGAATCCAACAACTCATTAAAATGATCATTCAACACAATCAAGCAGGGTTCATCCCAGGGATGCAAGGATGGTTCAACATATGCAAATCAATAAGTGTGATGCATGACTTCAACACAATGAAGAAAAAAAATATCATTTCAATAGATGCAGAAAAAGCATTTGATACAATCTACACCCCTTCATAATAAAAACACTCAACAAATTAGGTATAGAAGGAATGTACCTCAACACAATCAAGGTCATATCTGACAATCCCACAGCTAATATATACTGAACAGACAAAAGTTGAAGGCTTTTCTTCTAAGATCTGAAACAAGAAAAGGATGCTCAAAAAAATTTTCCCCACTCTTATTCAACATAGTACTAGAAGTTCTGTCCAGCAAAAAAAGGCAAGAGAAAGCAATAAAGGGCACCCAAATTGGAAAGGGGAGAGTCAAACTATCCCTATTTGTAGTTAACATGACTATATAAATAGAAAATCCTAAACTCCACCAAAAAATTTCTAGAACTAATAAATGAATTCAGTATAGTGGCAGGATACAAAATTAACACACAAAAATCAGCAGGCTTTCCATATGCCAATAATAAAATAGCCAAAGAAGAAATCAAGAAAATAATCCCATTCACAATAGCTGACAAAAAATTGAAATACCTAGGAGTAATTTAACCAAGGAGATGAAAGACCTCTACAATGATAACTATAAAACATTGGTGAAAAAAATTGTAGATGACAAAAATAAATGTAAAGATAACCCATGTTCTTGTGTTGGAAGAATTGACATCATTAAAATGTTCACATTATCCAAAGCAATTTACAATACAATCCCTATCAAAATACCAATAGGATTCTTCACAGAAATGGAAAAAAATGATCTTAAAATTTGTATGAAACTGTATAGATAAAGCAATCTTGAACATAATGAACGAAGTTGGAGGCATCACACTTCCAGACTTCAAAATATGCTATCAAGCTATAGTAACCAAACAGCATGGTACTGGCATAAAAATAAATAGAACAATGAAACAGAATAGAGAGTTCAGAAATAAATCCATCCAATTACAGCCAACTGATTTTCAACAAAGGTACCAAGAATATGCAGTGGGGAAAGGATAGCCTCTTCAATAAATGGTGCCAGGAAAACTGGATATCCACATGCAGAAGATTGAACCTAGACCCCTATCTCACACCACTGACAAAAATCAACTCAAAATTGATTAGAAACCTAAATTTAAGACCTGAAACTATGAAACTTCCACAAGAAAACATAGGGGAAATGCTAAACGAAATGGGAGTGGATAGCACTTTTTTGAATGTGACTACAAAGGCACAGGTGACTAAATCAAAAGTACACCAATGGGATTACATCAAACTAAAACGCTTCTGCACAGCAAGGGACACTATCAACAAAGTGAAGAGACAACCTAAAGAATGGGGGAAAGTGTTTGCAAACTACACATCAGACAAGGGACTAATACCCAGAATATGTAAGGAATTCAAGCACCTCAACTGCAAAAAAAAAAAAAAAAAAAACCAATTAAAAAATTAA
>NW_007726630.1:434112-504518 GCF_000696425.1 Galeopterus variegatus | reverse complement strand
AACCTAAAGAATGGGGGAAAGTGTTTGCAAACTACACATCAGACAAGGGACTAATACCCAGAATATGTAAGGAATTCAAGCACCTCAACTGCAAAAAAAAAAAAAAAAAAAATCCAATTAAAAAATTAACAAAGTACCTGAATAGATATTTCTCAAAGGAAGACATACAAATGACCAACAGGCATGTGAAAAAATGCTCAAAGTCACTAATCATTAGAGAAATGCAAATTAAAACCACATGAGATATCATCTCACCCCAGTTAGAATGGCTATTATCAACAAGACACAAAATAATAAATGCTGGCAAGGATACAGAGAAAAGAGAACTCTCCTACATTGTTGGTAGGAATGTGAATTGGCACAGCCATTGAGGAAAACAGTATGGAGGTTCCTCAGAGAAATAAAATATACCTACCTTATGACCCAGCTATCCCACTACTTTGGGCATCCAAAGGAAATGAAATCAATATATCAAAAAGACACCTCCATTCTTATGTTCATGGCAACACTATTTACAGTAACCAAGAGGTGGAATCAACCTAAATGCCCATCAATGGATGAATGGATAAAGAAAAACTGCAATATATATACATTATAGAACACCATTCAGCTATAAAAAAGAAATGATATCCCATCATTTGCAGCAACATGGATGGAACTGGAAACCATCATGTTAAATGAAGCATTTCAGACAAATACTGCATGATCTCACTCATATGTGAAATCTTTTTTTTTTTTTTTGTCTTTTTCCATGTCCAGCAACAGATCGCAACCCTCAGTGTCGCGCCCGTACTGGACCGGGACCGGCAACGGGATCGCAACCCTCGGTGTTGCTCCCACACCTCGCTCAGCCAGTGAGCGGGAACTGGTCTGTATGTGGGATCCGAACCCTCGGCGGGAGCGCCGCCGCGCTCCCAAGCGGTGCACTGTAGCAGTGCACCACCGGGCCGGCCATATGTGAAATCTTAAAAAAAAAAATTCTCATAAAAGTAGATAGAGAGTATAATAATGGTAACCAGAGGTCAGGTGGGAGAGGAGGGGTTGAGGGGAGGGGAAATGGTAGACTAATGGATACCAAAACTATGCTATCTACCGTAAGTGAATCATTTTGCAGTATATGCATGTACTGAAACAATATTCTGTACCCTACAAATGTGTGAAAGTAAATGTTAAAATTAAAAACAATTTTTTAAAAAAGAAATAAATAGAATTTAAATAGAATTTCCATCCATACTCCTGTTCCTCCGTTTTTGTCATTGCCCTGAATACAGCTGGTATAATAAGCACTGACAGCAGAGGGGGCTTTGATTTGGAACTTAGGAACTTAGCACCTAAGGTTGATGGAACACAACGGATATCCTATTTATTTCTCCTACCTTGCTATAGGGTGTTGGCACTCTGGTTGTCTGTGGGTAAACTTAATATCTTGATGAGCTCTCCTGAGAATGCCTCTAGAAACTGTTAGACGAACTGAGAGATGGAAGGCTGGCTAATGCCTATGGTGGCTTCAAAACAGTCTGCAGAGGTCTCCTTGCTTGGAATTGTGAGACATTTGTTACCTTGACAACCACAGGCAGTGCAAGGCTGGATTTTGAGTGACTTTAGATTCCTTTGCAATTCCTTATGGGGATGAATGATTTGTATGTCTAATCAATGAGTGGCAAAGACGTGTTATTTAATAAGATTAATGAAGCTCACATCAAGCATTCTGTACGCTAGGCCCAATGGCATGGGTTCTTTAGGAATGTAGTTAATAACATTCCTTAGCAATGTAGTTAACATTTCTGGAACGTGGGCTCCAGGGAGGACCAATGCCTTCTTTAATACTAGGTAAAACGCCAGGCGGGGCGCATAACTAAACTTTTAGTTGTCTTGGAACTTGCCCTGTGCCTATGAAGAAGACTATATTTTTTTCCCTTTTCCTTTTTTTCCTCCTAATTGTTGATGATCTGAGTAACACTGGGATGACTTCTAGATCTCTAGTACCTCTCCTTAATAAATCAATCCTGACCCTGTGTTTTTACAATAGGCTTAGAAACAACGACATATTTTGGGGGGTATTTTTGCTCCGTTTAAATAATTTCGGACTATAATTTCGCTTTCCTCAACGTTCTTCACTTTCTACTCTGTTCCTGTCATGTCCTGGTTTTATCTTCCATCCTCAGGCTCATACTGTTCTTTCAACGTGACAGTAACAAACACAAATCTTAGTCTATAAATATAAACATGTATTCTATTTATTATAATTGAAATTAATTTCTTGGAAGTTTGTAAAGCTAGGTCTAGGGCTCGCAGACCCCTCGAGCCAGTTGTCCAGACTGGGTCACAAACCCTCCACACGCAGGTCTACGACACAGGTAATCGGAAAAGGTCCTGAGAGCCGTGGGTAAAAATTTAATGGGCTTTTTTCAGAGATAGGAGTAGTGGCTTCCCGGAGTGTCGGGAGAAGCGGCTTGTATCAGAGGTGTTAGTCCTTCTACTTAAGTCCAGAACCCAAAACACCTGGGTGCACATGTGCAGTTACATTAGACAATAAAAAGGAACACCTGGGCGCACGTGACTATTTACATTAGATGCTCGGCAAGATTCTCAACATCTGAGGGGCCCTGATCATTTTTCTATATTTTCCCAACAATATTATATCAGTTATTTATTGCTATGTAACACATCAACCAAAAATTTAGCAACTTAAAAAAACTGGCAATGATTATTGCTCATAATATCTAAGGATCAGGAATCTGCCAGTGTCTTCGCTGGGTGGTTCTGGCTCAGGGTCTCTCCTGAGGTCTTAGGCAAGCTGTGGGCTTGAGCCGCAGTCTATGAGACTTGCCCGGGACGGGAAGGTCCACTTCCAGGCTCACTCATGCGCAGAAGTCAGTTCTCTGTAACGTGGTCCTCTCCATAGGGCTGTTCTCTCAACCTGGCTGCTCGGCTTCCCCTAGAGGGAGTGATGAGAGCGATAGCACAAAGGTCTCTTTTAAAATTTGATCTCTGAACTAACTAACCGTCACTTATGCTTATTTCATTGGTCACACAGACCAACCCTGATACAATGTGGGAGGGGACTACACAAGAGTGTAAATACCAAGAGAGAGGTCATGGAGGGCAGGGGACACATATATTTTCCCTCCTCACTTTTCCATAGTGTGGAAACAATTAGAACGAACGGAAGGTTTCCTCCAATCCTCATCCCTGGAGCTGTGAGTGAATCCTTACATAGCAGCAAGGTAACAAGTCTAGGGTTTTTTTGGAGGGGGGAGGGAAGTCAAGGGGGCAGATATGTCTGCTTTTTCGCATTATTGTATGTCCACCTTGAAAACGGATGACAAACTATCATAGGCATTGCTAGCACAGCTTTAAACATCCATCAGGAGTGCTATCTTTTTGTGCCCCAAGTATTAGGAACTTATAAGCACCTCTCATCCCAGATGGAGGGTGGGGAGACTGTAGATCTTCACTTGTCCACTACAGTTACTAGCCACATACTGCTATCGCATACTAGAAATGCAATAATCTGAACTGAAATGTGCTGTAAGTGTAAAATACACATCTATTTTGAAGACTTTGCCTGAAAAAAAAGTAGAACCTCTCATTGATATTTCTACATTGATTGCGTGTTGAAAGAATATTTTGGAAATATTATGTTAAATTATAGTATTAAAATTAATTTCATTGGTTTTGTGTTTACTTTTAAAAAATAATAACTACTGGAAAATTTAAAATTACTTATGTGACTTGCAATTGTGGCTCACCTTACATTTCTAGTGGATAGTGCTACTCCAGATACTTGGATGGAAGATGGCAATGTGGGCGAAAAGGCTTCCCACCTAATATCAGAGCCTGAGGTGTCCTTCCATGGGTGATATTTGGTGAAAGCAAACAATAAGGATTAGCTTCAAGTAAGAAAAATCAAAGTAAACATCATAGAGTCTGAGGACAAGGGAGTGTGTAGCAAATGCTGTCGATACCTTGCCCACGTGCCCTCAGCACTCATCATCCTGTGAACACTGCCTGCTTCTTCCTGAGAACACACAGACACTTCCGCAAGAGTGTTTTAACAGCAAGAATGTCCTCATCCCAGGAGTGTGGAGGATGGAGGGACCTTGGTATTTGTCCTTGAGAATAGCCTTCAACAAAAAATGAGTGGAAATTAATGTATAAATGTCGCAGTTTCTTTGCCCCTCATGTGGGATTACACTGATGTGTGATTTGCACCTTCACCCAGAGATATACAAGACACAGAATCCCAGTTGCCTGTAGAAGTAACCAGTTCTCTAACACATCTTGTTCAGGCTTTCTTCTCTTCCTACTCCTTTACTTGTAATTGCTGGGATCACTTCCTAGGCATGCTTCCTTTACTCAATCCTATTTGCTTCTGGAGAAATCCATCTAAGACAGAGTGTGTGAGTGCATGTATCTACATGCAGGCATGTACAGTATTTCTGGTTAATATAAATAGTCATGGGTTAACTTGACATAATGATTCACCAACCATAAGTGTTTTCTTTGTATATTTACTTTCTTGTCCTTTGGTTCTGCATTTGTGTGTCAACTTTCTGTCGCTGGTAATGTCCTCCTCCTCAAATGTCCTCCTCAAAGCAGCATCCTCTGGATGGCTCTGTTCACCATGCCTGGCGTTGCCAAGTTAGGCCAGGTTCTAGAAATATGGGCCATACTTAGCCTAAAGTTTTCCTTTTGATGTTTGTTGAAAGGAAAATCAGTTTTTTTCCTCTAAGGATAGCTTGAGAATGACACTTTACCTTCCAGCATCCTCAGTTTGTGACAGGTTGATAAGCTCTCTATTTTCACCCTCCCATTTTCTTCATCACAAATAGGTCTTTATTTATAACCCTCTTGTGCAGTTTCACCTAGAAGCAGGGCAGAAGGCACACTGCCCTATTTTAGCTCAGCAGGACAAGAGCATTGAAGACAATGAAGGGTCAGAGTTACCTACCACAATCATGTCTGAATAATGGTACCAACAAAATAAAAATGTGCTTTTCTGGAGAACAATGACCTTGTGATGTACAAGCTCTGCTATCTAGTGTCTAGGTTGCATTACCACAAGCACAGTAATAATAACAATAGACAACTTCTCATAGGTGAAGTGCTTTCTGGTTTGAGAAATACTTCCACAAATATCTTCTTTGATTCTTACAACATTGTGAGGGAAGCAACAGTTGTGAATATGCTGATGAGTTCTTCGGCAACACAATCCTACCCATTTATACCCTTGCGATAGCTAATTTGCATAACCCAGTTTCATGGTTTTAAGGAAACACCCAGGCCTAGTGGAATTAATAAAGCTGTGTACAAGAGCCATATGATGCATAAACACTCAATATATGCAACATTAATTTTAAACTCATCTGTTTATCATCTCAGCTCACTCCATTGCAAACCTCAATATTTTCTTTGTTGTCCCCCCATCCATAAATTTTCTAGATATGACCCACTTGTGTAATTTCTCAATCGCTATATTAATTTCTCCTATTAGCCTACAGCTTGATTTTGAAAGCACTCTGGGTAATGGACCTTTTTGGTTTGGTCCCAGGACTGCTTCCTGGGTATTGCCAATAGCTGGCATCCTTTGTGGACGAAGCATAGGTTTTCAGTGTAAGTTGAAAACTGATATAAAAATTTCTTTTTTCACTGAGTTGTTGTTTTACCCCCTTCTTTGGAAACACTGTTGATAAATAACAGCAGAGATGCATTGGAAAGGCAGCACTGTCAGAAGACTAAGTTTTATGTTAGAAAGTGCTAAATAATGGTCAAAAATTGAATAAATGGAAACACGTAAAAAGACCTTGCTGTGTCAAGAAAGGTGGAAATCATTGTATCGTAAAATGATGCCATGCTACCAAGCAAGGTAAGTTCATGACAGTTACCAGCGAATCAAGATACTGAAAAGCATTTTTGGTGGAGGTAATTGGTTTCCGTTAATAGCAGACACAGTGTTATACTAGAATGTAAGCTCCATTAAGACAGAGCTTTGTGTCATGTTTCCCACTATATCATTAGCTTCCACTACAGTGTATGCACATAGAAAATATGCACACACATTTTGAATAAATGAATACCTAAATAATTAAATGAATTTGGCATCTAGTCTATAATAATCTTATTTTTATTCTGAAGCCACGGGTATCCTATGATAAATGTTCCTAGATAGAAAGTTGAATGGTCCCTTTAAATTTTCTCAAGACTCCACTAATGAAGCAAAGGAAAATTCAGTTACATATTGTATTTCTCTGTTAGGAATGGTCTGGCCACAGGGAAGAATGATATTTTCAAAATTCAGAGAAAATAATCCAGCAGCTTAATCTGCACAATGTTTAACACAAATATCCTTTCCATTAACAATATGGTGCAAGAGAGCGACTGGGGGTCATTAGAGGACCTGAAAACACCGTGCAATGTGTTTGTACAAGATTAGCCCTTCATCGAAAAGATGTATTCATTCTCAATATGGCCTTATGTCAGGGTTGCTGGCCTTAATGTGTGGAACTTTTCCAGTTCATCAAGGCAGACGTGCCCAGAGCTATTTTCTGGGTTTGAAATAAAAGAGCAAGCTGTGGTAAGCTTGAAACCTTTGTTACTATTTCTATTCCTTTCTCTTCTCTCTCTATTTCCCACTCTGTTTTTATCCACTTGTTTTTTCCTTGCTTAGTAAACAGAGCTGCCCATATGGCAAGTTCTGATAATATCCCCCTCCCCCAACCCCTCACCTGTAATTTGGCTTTAGTTTTAATACCAGAGACCTTCAAATATTGAAACAGAGACAGCCATTCGTCTCTACTTACTGTAGGATCAACTCAGAGCTATTTCCTCAAAGATTTGAATGAAACTAAAGTCTATCTAGGGCTGCTTCAGCATGGCTTGTATACTGTCCTTCGCCTGCCCTGCCTCTGGCTAGTTTTAAATTTATTTTTCTACCAAAATAAATCTCTGCCTTTGATGCTAAAAAATCTGTGTTTTAATTGAACATTTTGCAGATATTTTTATTTAGATATGATATGTATTTTTTATAATTGAGTTTGAAAAGAAGGGCAAGGAAATAAATCCAAGGTAGTCAGTCAGATGTGTAGGATATGTTATGCTCAGAATCAAGCCACAGAAATATCTCAAAACACAGAGGTTCAGCTCATGCTACATGTGCATCCCTGGTCGACAAGGAGCTCTCTCTAGGCTGACAAATCAGCCATCACCTCAAACAGTAATGGCCACAGTACCAGAGGAGGCCGGAACTCTAGTGCAGTGCTTCTCAAGTCTTAATTTGCGTGAGTTCACCTGGGAATCTTGTGAAAATGCTGATTCTGACTCAGTACATCTAAGCAGGGTCTCAGAATCTGCATTTCTAAGAAGAGCTCAGCTGTTTGCTGCTTCTGGGCTGCCCAACATATTCTCAGTATCACAGGCCTAACCAAACTTGCAATTAAATGTTCTGGCTCAGATGTACAATTTCATTAGGTACATTGCTCCTCCCAACCATGAGAGAGCTGGGAAAATCCAATCAGATATTCAGAAAAGAAAACTGAAAATATTTGGTGAACATCCAGAAACATTAATATGATTATTTATATAGCACAGAAGCAAAATAAATACATTTTAAAATAATTTTTAGGCTAACTTGGTCAATCTGTTAAAATGCTAATAAAAAATATATTGGGCAGAGATTCGCAACCCCAGGCTGTATATTAGAATCAACAATGGGGATTTAAAAAATTTATTTATTTTAACTCAAATGGCTGATGATTCTGGAGTAGGTCTGTGGTAGGGCTTGGGTGTTTGTAATTTCTCTTTTTTAAACTGCTCAGGCAATTCTCTAGCCAAGATTGAGAAAGCACTGAAACAGGTTCCTAAGCATTTTTTTTGAAGATGTAAAAGCACAATTTTGAATGAATTTAATCATCAATGCCCTCTACCGCAAATCAATGAAATATACTATAGAAGTGGTTGTATTTTAATTGTAATTTAATTTAAATTTATGCCTGTGACAACAGAAATATATTTTAAAATTTTTCCCTAGTTAAAAACCTTACTTTTAAAAAACATTACTGTGAATGCCCAAAGGAAAGCCTTCTATTTATATTACCTATATTACATTATTGTAATTGCTCAAATATAAAAGTGCTTAACTACACAGCATTCCCCCGAATGCTGAGTTATTCCAGTTTGTGAGATAGTTGAAACTAAAAGAGGTAGACAAGGAAAATTGGAAGGCAGGAGAAAAAAAGAATAGAAGGAAGGAGGGAGGTGGGATATTCTTGGAACCACAGCATGAGAGGGTAGCCGTTGAACACAAACACTGGAATCAATTAATACGGAATTAAATCGCTGATTCAAATTTTAATGAGTATGAATATTGCTAAAGTGCTTCCCCTGCAAGTTACTTCTCTAAAACTCAGTTTTCCTGTATTTAAAATGGAAAAAATAGCTACCTCATGAGATCGTTGTTGAAGCTAAATGAGAAAAGATATGCAAATCTCTTAGTACAGAAGCTAACATGTTATCTATCAAAAAGAATAGTTATGGTTTTCATTGGCTTGATAAGAGGGGGCTTCCTGTAACATGGCTCTGATGACAATGAGGATAAAAAAATGCCAGTCCCCTCCACTTATTACCTTTGGAGCTATCTAGTACATAGAAAGGAGTTATATCCTCTTTAGTAACCTATGTCGTTGAACTGTAGTAATGTTTGGAGTTAAGGGTTGTTATTAACATGCACATAATTAATGAAATGTAGGCTGTATTTGTTGGGCTGCCCCGACACAGTGATTGGGATGAAGGCAACACAATGATAAACAGAAAGGGTATGAAAGGAGAAAAGGATGTCATAATAAGGTCTACTTCAATGCTGTAATATAATGGTAGGAAAACAGGCTCTTGAATCTCCCTTATGGAGATTGTCACTTCCTAGACGGCCCAAGATCAAGAGGTACTTGCCTTTTCTAAGTGAGGGTTTCTTCTTCCACAAAGTGTGAAACATAATATCACTACTACTAAGGGATATTATGTTGTTGCTGTTCCCAGTACTGACTGAGGAAAAAAGAGAGGCTTATAGAGTTTCTGTATGAGATCACACAGGTTTTGAGCTCGCTCATAACCAGGAAGGCCTTAATATTACCCTCAGCTTGACTAAACCTTAGACAAGTTTCTTCCTGCTTCTAGGCACCTGACCTCCCTTTTCTTAGAGCATTTCCCTTAGAAAACTTCCAATTGTAAATTCTTTTTCTGCCTTTTTGAAATGTAAATCTCCCAGCCTCTTGCCAGTTTTAAAATCCAGAAATGTCTTTCTCAAGGACTTGGGGGCCATCCCTTGGAAATATAATTCTTAAGAATCCCTATCTCTCAGTCTCTGTAGGAGGGTAGGAACCTAACTTTAGTAAGCACCAATTAGAAAACACAGATGGCCTCAGCACATTGTCTACACGCCCCCTACAGTCCTTCGGTTCCTTTTCATTAGCTCACCCCAGTGCTTAAAAACTCTTCTGCCTTGTGTTTTGTTAAATTGAGTTCAACCTCTGTCCCTATTTTTAGTCTTGACCCCTATTGCAGTAGTCTTGAATAAAGTCTTCCTTGCCTGTTTAACTCCGTCCAGTGCAATTTTTCTTTTACTCTTGTAGTCTAAGTCAGAGGCCACAGACACTTATCCATGGGTATTTTTGATTCTTTAGTCACAATTGTAGGTTAAGTAAATTAATAGGGCAGGTTCAACATTAAGGTTTAGAAATTGAACATTTCTCATGCCCTGCATAGGCATCCCCAAATCACAATAACCCCGTATTAGCTGGAGATTACCTGTATTACATCATTGATTTATAAATAGTAAACTCTTAGATTGGCCAAATTTAAATTGGAGGAAAACTAGAATATCAGGTCACACTCCCCATGTACTGTCTATGTTCTCATTCTTTGTAAAAGAAATACCAAGTTCTTCATCTATTTTATTAACATGCATTAAAATTTAATGTCAGGAATAAAATGCTAAATAATAAAATATACGTGTTAATATATAAGCCTCCTCTTTATTTTATATTGAGTATTATTTTATATCCAAAATAAAGCCAAACATCAGATGCTGTAAAATTAAATAACTCATTTATTACAATTACTCCAATATTATAAAGAGTAATTTTAACCTAAAATACTTGTTATCTTTTTTTATAAAAGTAAAATATTTAGGGCCGGCCCGGTGGCGCACTGCTACAGTGCTCCGCTTGGGAGCGCGGTGGCGCTCCCGCCGAGGGTTTGGATCCCACATACAGACCGGTTCCCGCTCACTGGCTGAGTGAGGTGTGGGAGCAACACCGAGGGTTGCGATCCCGTTGCCGGTCCCGGTCCGGTACGGGCGCGACACTGAGGGTTGTGATCCGTTGCCGGACACGGAAAAAAAAAAAAAAAAAAAAAGTAAAATATTTAGCAGACAGGTTTAAGCTTTTCTTACATTAAGTGTTCTTACATTAATTTAACCAGTATTGCAAGTTCTCAATTCAGACTGAGAATCTCTGAGAATTCACACTCGTGAAAAGAGAAAATGTGAAACGTAAAAGTAACTTTCCTACGTGCTCTGTCCTCACTGTTCCCCTTATTATCTGTTTCTTTCTGCTAACCTCTGCAGCATAGCACCCCCCATAAAAGCAACAACTGAAAAAGTACTTTAAACATCATTATGATTTCTAAGACAGTTTGGTACCAGATTCAGCACTTTAATCAAGGTCTTTTTAGTAATTTAAAAAATTAAGATGAAATAATTATTTATTTGTTCACTTGTTTATTCTTGTATTGATTCACTATATATTTATCTAACATGTATTATATATCAGGCAATAAGCGAGGTGTCAATTATGGTATATTAGCACAAAAGAAATACTGTACTCATGAAGGGGAACAAACTACAGGTATGTGAACAACATAAATATAGCTCATAAACATATGCTGAGCAACAGAAGTCAGTCATAAAGGAATATATAATGAGTGATGACATTTATACATAGTCCACAACAGGCAACACTAACACGTGGTGGTGGAAATTAGAGCAGTGGTTATCTTTGGCATGGGGTGGTTGCTGGGAAGGGACATGAGAAAAGATTCTGAATGCTCATTATGTTCTTAATTTAATTTTAATTTTAATTTATGTTCTTAATTTAATTTAATTAATGCCTTAATTTCAGTGGTAGTAATATAACAGTTTTCATGGTCCTAAATATTCATCAATCTCTATACTTATGGATTTTTATACTTTTAATATGTATATTATAATTTCTCTGTGTATATTACACAACAACATTTATAAAAACACAGATACTACCCTAAAGGTACTATAATAGAATAGAAAACACTTGTATATCAAAACCTATACTATTCAGTAGCATATATAAGCTATTAGAAAATTACAAATAAGTGACTGTTTCATAGTTCAGAATAGGACAAGATTGGTTCCACCTTGGTGGAGGTGAATGGAACTGGAGAATGAAGAAAGGTTTTTTGGAGCAGATAAAATTGGAGATAGAACTGAAAAGAAAAGCAGGTGGTTGATAGGCAGAAATGAGGAGTGGTCGGTCATTCTAGCAGGGGAAATAGCGTGCCCTCCCCAAAATTGGTTAGATGTGTAAGAAAAATTGACAGCTGGTTTGTTTGGATTATAATCCTTAATATGAAAATCGGTTGAAAAGAAATATGAAGGCTAGACTTTGAATGAGTTCAAATTATGGAGTAAGGAATTTGGATTCCTGTAGATGCTGAGGAGCCATTTAACATTTATGAGCAGAAAAAAGGCATGATCAAAATTATGCTCCCGAAATATAAATCCACTGACCTCAAGATTATTGGAAGGAGAAGAGAATTGATGTAGCAAGGAAACATAAATGGATATTACAAAAATCTAATTCATTTTCATTTAGCAAACAGTTATTAAAGGTCTATTGACTGGCTCAGGCAAAAATTAGTGAACACATAAATTGGATCACTGGAGTGGGAGGGTGGTAGGTGACATACATGACATCTTTATTAAGGAACAATTTGAAAAATTATTTACTGAGTACTACTGATAAAACTTTATGGTAGTGTATGAGTTGAGAATACATTCCGCTGCCATAAAGACAAATGCCAACTTATAGTAGCCTAAATATAGAGCAGCTTATTTTTTTCACATAGTAAGACGTCCATAGGTAGATATTCCAGCTTCTCAACAATGCCATCATACTAAGGATTTTTCCCCCCAGCTTTATTGAGGTATAATTGACAAAAAATAAATACACCCAAGGTATATAACACAATTTTTTTTTTTTTTGTCTTTTGTCTTTTTCCGTGTCCGGCAACGGATCGCAACCCTCAGTGTTGCCCCCGTACCGGACCGGGGACCGGCAACGGGATCGCAACCCTCAGTGTTGCTCCCGCGCCTCGCTCAGCCAGTGAGTGGGAACCGGTCTGTATGTGGGATCCGAACCCTCGGGCGGGAGCGCCGCCGCGCTTCCCAAGCGTTGCACTATCCAGTGCGCCACCGGGACGGCCCCACAATTTTTTATATACATATACATTATGAAATGATTTCTACAGATAAGCTAATTAACATATTCATCACCTCACACAGTTACCTTTTTTGCATGTGTGGTGAGAATACTTTAAATGTACTCCCCTGGCAAATTTCAAGTGTACATTATTATTAGTGATCATCACCATACTGTGTATTAGATCCCCTGAGCTTACTCACCTTATAACTGATAGTTTGTACCTTTGACATCTCTCCATTTTCTCCACTCTCCAACACCCATGATTTTTTGTTTGTTTGTGGTGGCTGGCTGGTATGGGCATCCAAACCCTTAACCTTGGTGATATAACACCACACTCTAACCAACTGAGTAAGGGGCCAGCCCAACATCCATGATTTTTTAGCTTTCCTCCAACATTCTTGGCTTCCATCCTCTTGTGTGATGCCTCATGATTGCAAAGTATCTGCCACCTCTTCACACAGCTCCTTAATTCAAGGAAGGTACGGCAAAGGGCAGTGCTAGACAATTCTGTGAATTTTTTAAAAGAAAGAAAAAGCTTTTTCCGAAACCTGCCCATCAGATTTCCTCTAAGTCATCATTGGCAGCTAGTGAGTCACTCCAGCTGAAATGGAGGCTATGAGAGTAGAAAATGAGAACAGGATCTACATGATACACTGCCCTGGGCTGGACACGTTACCACTCACATAATCTACAACACAACATCATGATCCTGTTAACAAAGAGAAAGTAGAAAATGGATATTGATCCTAACGAAGTTTTTCACAGGTCACAAATATATGAGATGGTGCTTGTTCTTAAAGGGCACATGTGATAGCTGTGGGAATGTTGTAGGTGCCTGTAAGAGGTAACTACACTTAATCTGGAATTGAGAATTTCTACCTAATGCATAAGATATCTTTTCCATTTGTTTGCAATTAAGTTGGCTATTATTTGCTTTTCCCCAAAACCGTCTTTGACCATATATGATGCAAAAATTAATATGAAAATGAACGATAAAATTACTAAGAAAAAATAGAAAAGGCATGGAGAAATAGATATGAGCTGACAAGAGAATTATGTGGAATAACTTCTTCATTTCATAACAACATAGCCAAAAATAGGATAAGTACAGGATTTCTCATCATTTGACTTTCTTTTTTAAAGAAAACAGTTTTGTTTTGAGAAACTTCCCATGATTGGAAACAAGAATTAATATGAACTTTTCAGACTTTATATAAGAAATACTAATAGTAGGAAGATATGAAATGTTATGTCCTTTAAAAAATAGCTTTCTATATGATAAGTTTTCAGGTGTAATTAATTTCCCATTCTTTCCCTTGGACTTCATTACCTGAACCTGATCCTTTTAGGATTATAAAAATTGTCCTGGAGTTTTAACATGGCTATGTCTTTCATTGCAATCTTTCCAAGACTTCTTTAATGCATTTTTCCTCAAAGTAGGGACTATGTCTGTCTGGTTTCCTACCATATTCCTATTACACAGGGAAGTAATCAATACATATTTATTGAGTAAATGAGTAGTATGTGTGATAAAAATAAGGATAAGGAATATTGTACTTTTTTCTCAACAGTGATTATAAAAGATACATTAATATTAACAGTGATTCTAAAAAACAGAATAAAAAAAATCCTACATATGGAAGAGTTGCAGTCAGAACATTCAATCTTAAGTGGTTTGTATCTCTTTTTCTTCTGATATTCCAAAGCACCCAGCATGGTATCCCCTACATGTTGGGTCATTCAATGGATAATTGGTGTTCTCATGAGCAAATGATTTCATGAGGAGAGTTGAAATAATATTACACTGGTACATTATTTCTGGTTATCTAAATATCAGGGTAGAGCTTATTGAACCTAGAGGAATACAAGATTAACATATCACCTAGGTTATTCTTAAGGATTAGTTGCTCCAAACAGCCTTTGGAAAATGCTGGGTCACAGCTAATTCATAGTTCTAGTCTGAAATTAGTGCCTGAGTGCTGTATCGTTGATTAAAAAGGGATTGACATGCTTTAGAAACACTCTTACCAAGAAGTTGTGTCAGGCACTTTGGGCATTCTGTTGTTGAAGTTCAGGAGTCTGACTTTCATTCTTGCCCAAACAGATGGCAGTCACACTCTTCACAGAGGCAGCCCACAAGGACATTTGCAATCAGGCCAAGAGCTTCTCCACAACAGAGCTTTGAAGCTGCTAAACTAATTGAAACATAAACAAATTGAAACCTCAGATATCTGTACAGTACTTTATATAAAAGATCATTTTTGCATTGCAAACTTTAATGGTAGGTAGTCACCACTCTACTATCCCATGCTTGCACCACAAAAGAATGAATTCAGTGAAAAGTCTTTTCCTCCTCTAAATTTCATCTGAGGTAGAAGGAACAAGCCAAAGCATGATGTTTCAAAAACCCAAATTTTATAAATGTTTTATAATGTTAAAATGTGTAAATTCAAGTAATAGTTTTCAGTTTCTGTTCCTATGTTCATCACTTTGAGATTGGGGACTAATATTCAAGTACGGTGCCTGAGTAACGTAACTGTGCCTCCATAAGTTTTATATACTCTTCAGTGTACTGTGTTATATTCTTCAGTGTAATTAATGTATTTTACCAAAAAAAATTTTAATGCAGTGGGAAAGGGAGGTGTGGCTAATGGAAAGAGAATTAAAAAGTAATAATTCTTAAATCTTGAGTGCAAATATAAGTAGAATAATGATGCTTTTGACAGAAATAGGAAAGTACAAAAAAGGAAAATTTACTCTATTTTAGGATTGTTTGTCTGCAGTACAATATGAAACTCTTCTTTGGGAATTGTTTGAAACCTGAATTAAACAGGAGTCTGTTTAAGAAGTGGAAAAGAGTGTGCATCAGATCCTAAGCAAGCATTAAGTCGAAAGCTATCATCAAGATGGAGCTCTGGGAAGTAGGGGGAGAGGTCCGGGTCAGTTCATCTAATCCTGGGCTGGCTCAGGTTGGTCCTGCTTACCTCTTCACCTCCCACTCATTTTCTGTCTTTATTTGCCTTCAGACCTGTGACTTCATATTTCATTTTCAATCCTGAACATACATCCCTGTACCTAACAGCCAATTTAACATTTCTGGCCTTTTAGACCTTGTCTCCACATTATTCTTCCCTTTGAGTGCCTGATTCAGCCCATGTAAGGGGAACTTGGACAGGTAATATCTATCTTTTACTTTTTAGGAGGAAGAAAGTATGGCATTTAATAATACCTTATAGGCAGGCCACATTTATTCCAAAATAGCTCATTATTAGTGCAATAAACAATGCAATTAATCATGCTCTATAATAAATGGTATGCAAATGCATAAACCTAAAAGGAAGAGATTACTTAGAACACTTGCTATGAATCACAGTGCCCCTATGACACACTTGAAAATACACCAAGAGAGTGGAAAGTGCTTTTGGAAAGTGCTTTTGAAATAATACAAATTATATTTGCTAATATGTATTGAATACTTACCATGTATCAGACAGTATCCTAAACTCTTATTGGAAAATTAAATTTCTAATTAGTCCCTAGTCTCAAAGTGATGAATATAAAATTAGAAATTGAGTAAATATTACTTGAATGTACACATTTTCTTTTTTCTTTTTTTTTTGTCCTTTTTGAGACCGGCCTCACCGCACTTAGCCAGTGAGTGCTGTGAGCGCACCGGTCATCCCTATATAGGATCCGAACCCACGGCGGGAGCGCTGCTGTGCTCCCAGTGCCACACTCTCCCGAGTGCACCACAGGCTTGGCCCTGATTGTACACATTTTAACATTATAAAATATTTATAAAATTTGGGTTTTTAAAACATCATGGTTTGGCTTGTTCCATCTACCTCGGATAAAATTTGTAGGAGGAAAAGGATTTCCACTGAATTTCCTGATTATTAGAAAGTGGCACTCAGTCATGTTTGCATTAGCTCTTTCAAATAGTAAAGATCATATAAATCACCCTAAACAGATTAAATAGTAAAGGGTAATTTGAATGTCAGTTGGACCCAATGCCTTTTCACATATTGTTCCCCTCACATGAAATGTTTTTGCTTATTCTTCATCTAGAAATTTCTGCTCATTCTTTGAGACCTGGTAGCTAAGGTGAGAGTACAGTGATCCTTGAAGTATTCTCCAGCACTTACTGACTAGACTGGTGTTTCTCACTCTTGAGCTTATCTGATTCACCCAGAGGCCTTGTTAAAACAGGTACTGGCCCCATACTGAAATGTCTTCCTATGGTTTGAATGTGTTCCTCAAATTTCACATGTTGAAAACTTAATCCACAAATTCATATGTTGATGGTATTTGGAAGTGGGGCCTTTGGGAGGTAATAAGGATTAGATAAAATCATCAGGATAGTGTTCCCATGATGGAACTGGTGGCTTTATAAAAGGGGGAAGAGAGACCTGAGCTGGCATGCTGTTGCCCTCTTGCCATGTGATGCCCTCTGGCATGTTATAACTCAGCAAGAAGTTCCTCATCAGATGCTGGCACTGTGCTCTTCGACGTCACAGCCTCCAGAATCATAAAAAATGAATTTCTTTTCTTTATAAGATACCTCATCTATGGTATTCTGTTATAGCTACAGAAAACAGACTAAGTCTGATTTAGTAGGCCTGAGGTGGAGCCACAAATCTGCATTATTAGCAAGTTCTCAGGTGACACTAATGCTGCTGATCCACAGACCACACTGAAAATTACTGAATAATGACAAAATAAAAAAATTAAAAAGGCAAAGAATGTCCTCTTTATGCTAGATCTGTTGATTAGACTCTCTGTGTTAATTGCTTAGTCAAATTATTAAGATTAATTTATATTCCCATCACTAATCTCTTTCTTGAAACCAGACTTATATATCCAACTACCTATTCTATATCTCCACTTGTATATCTAACAAGCACCTTAAACTTAACATATCTGAAATTGAACTCAATTTCTGCCACAACTCTGGTTTTAGATTGAATACTGCTCTAGTTCTGCCTAACAAATCTTAAAAGCAAAGTCCCAAAGAAACAAGCATTTTATAAGTAACTTAATCGTGTCCCAGAAAAAAACAAACAAAAACAAAAGCAAAACACTCAATAATATCTATAAAGATATCCAAGCACAACGAAGTAAAATTTATAATGCTTAGCATCCAAGCAAAAATTACCAGGCTTACAAATAAGCAGGAAAATGTAAAATATATTGATGAAAATAGTCAATTGAAACAAACTCAGAAGAGACACAGGTATTAAAATTAATAGAAAAAGCTTTAAAACAATAATTATAATTGTATTCCCCTAGGGTGACAATAGCCAATAACATTGTATTGTATATTTCAAGATAGCCAGAAAAGAGGATCTTGAACATTATAACCACAAAGGATTGATAAATTTGTTTACTATTCTGATTAGATCATTATGCAGTATATGCATGTATTGAAGAAACAAACTGTACCCCACAAACATGTACAATGAAAAAAATTAAAATTAGAATGCAAAAAAAAGTATCATAAAAAATTGTATTCTACATGTTCAAAAAGTTAAGTAGAGACATGGAACATTTTTTTAAAAATCCGTTCAAACTTCTAGAAATGATACTACAATATGTGAGAAATACAATGGTTGGAATTAACAGAAGATTACATATGGTAGAAGAAGCGAACAGTTAACTTGAAGACATAGCAGTAGAAATAATTGAAACTAAAATGCACAGAGAAGGGCCGGCCCGGTGGTGCACTGCGCTAGTGCGCCGCTTGGGAAGTGCGGCAGTGCTCCCGCCGAGGGTTCGGATCCTACATACAGACCGGTTCCCGCTCACTGGCTGAGCGAGGCGCGGGGGCAACGCCGAGGGTTGTGATCCCGTTGCCGGTCCTGGTCCGGTACGGGGGCGACACTGAGGGTTGCGATCCGTTGCCGGACACGGAAAAAGACAAAAAAAAAAAAATGCACAGAGAAGATAGACTAAAAGAAAGTTAGCAAAACACCAGTGAGCTGTAGGACAACCTCACAGGCCTGATGAACTCATACATGTAGTAAGATTCCCCAGATGAGTGGAGAGAAGGAGGACAGAAAATATTGAATAATGTGGTAGATAGAATTCTAACATGGCCCCAAGATTTTCTAGCCCCTGATGTACTTACTAATCCTGAATAATCTCCAGAATAGTGACTATTGTACATTTTACTCTCTTGATTAAGTTATGTTATATGGCATGACTAATCTTAAAATGGGGAGATTATTTGGGTTGGACTGACATAATCACATAAGAGCTTTGAAAGAAGAGTGCATTCTCCAGCTGATTGCAGAAGAGAAAGTCAGAGATTTGACACACAGGAATGATTCAGCATATCATTGCTGGCTCGTGGATGGAAGGGACCATGTGGCATTGTAGGCAAGCAATGTCTAGAATGTGACAGCATTTCCTGGCTTATAGCCAACAAGAAAATGGGTAGCTCAGTCCCAAAATCATAGGAACTGAATCTTTCCAACAAATAAAAAGAATGATTTTTGAAGAATATTTTGTCCCCAGAGCCTCCAAAAGAGAAAAAAGAAAGAGAACTCCGTAAGACCAACAATTTAAGCAGACAGCCTCTCCATGCCTCATTAGATTTCTGACCTAGAGAACTGTGAACTAATAAATGGATGCTGTTTTAACTGCTAAGTTTGTGGTAATTTGTTAAGTGCAATAAGAAACAAATACAAAGTACTAATGTCCAAAATATTTTCAAATTTCAGGAAAATTATAAACCCAAAGAACCAAGAAGCTAAGCAAACCCCAGGTATGGGAAACATGAAGAAAAAACTCTACCAATGTATATCATAATCGCATTGCTCAAAACCCGTGATAACGTAAAAAAAAAAAAAAAAAAAAAAAAAAATTCTTAAGAGCAGCCACAGAGGAAACACCCACCCACCAATATTAGTGAGCCAAATACAAAATCCCCATGAATTTATCAAATAAAATATGAGCTGTCAAAGAAATACCAGGATTGATTTAGACTATTTCTTTCATTTGCTAAACTTTACCAATTTTCTTTAGAGGGTAGTTTAATAAAAGACTTTAGTAATCCCCTCATTTTAACATTTTATAGTTGTATCAAAGAGAAGTATAATTATCCTTTTGTAAAACATATAGACACTATTTTTAGTTGTTTTTCAGCTTTGAAAAAAATAGTACCAAAGGGGGCAATTATACAATATTGCATTTTAACATAAAATGCTTCCTCCTCTTCTTCCTCTCCCTCTTTTGTTTTTTAAACGTGGAATCATGTTTCCTATGAATTCTAAAGAATACTTGGTATTTGGATTAATTAATAAAGAAACGAAGAAAGGATATAATTTCTATACATTTACATATATAAACTTCAAATTACTCATATACTTATAAACTGCTGGGATTTGACTGGCATAGATCAGTGGGTAAAGGGAGGACATATGATCAGTTGAAGCCAGGTAGGAAAGAGGTTGACCACCGCTGTGAGGTTATCAGTGGTACCACATGATCCTGACGAACGTGGTGGCCCTAGGTTTGAATTGGACTGGAGACCCCCTCGTATTGACTTTAAACATTGTTTGAAGATGTGATTGACAATTTCTAGCCTCTTGGAGGTGACACATTGAGCACCACCTAATCATGCTGGAGTTGAGGGCTCAGTTCCAGAGGACAGTAAGAAACTGACACTAAAACCCACTGTGAAGGCTGAGTCAGTTCAGGCAAGTGTTGTGGCTTCAGTGGTCTCTGAATTCTCATCATCACACTTGTGCTGTGGGCATATGGCAACAAAACAAATTGCCAACTCCAGTCACGTTGGGGCTGAAACTTCCTTCCTTAATCTGCATTTGCTAAACAACTTAGAAAGGCTTAGCCTGGACCTATGAATAAAGTCATCATTACTAGAAATGTAATGGCCTCCAAGCTGACAAGTTGCAGAATGACAATACACAAAAGGAGAAATTCTTGCTTTTACCAATCATTATTTAGTCTTAAAATATCCTTTTCTTAGAGAAAAAGGGAAAAGTATAGGAAAAGGAAACACTGAGAAAAGTCACAGACTAAATATTTCTAGAATATCCATTTATTTTTTATTATCACAATTGAAGGGAATTATGTACCACTTTGTCACTTTTCAGAGAGAGACCCATTAATAAAATTGAGAGTTAATGCTGGAGACTTTGTCATAAATTAGTCACTAGATAGAGGCATGTTTAAATTGCAAATTACTTTTAAAGTCATTAACTACCCCAAACTTAATAAAGTGAAATCTTCACACTGTTAAAGAGAGTAACAGATGTTGTTTTTAATGTTTAATGAAAAATATTTATCTGCTGCTATAATGAAATCCTGTTTCCTTGACCCTTTTTTCCCTCTAGTTAGGTCTATGTTTCATTTAAAAGCTCTTTTGCAAGACAATCAGTGCATTGTTTTTCACAATTACTAAGGCTCAATCTTAAATAAATGTTATTTTTCATGGAGTTCTCTATAACGAACATTTGAAGAGAAAGCCTACAGAAATCTGTTAGAGTAAAATAAAGAAAAAGCATTTTTTTTTTTGTCTCCAGACAACACAGCAGATGAAGATCCGTAACCACAGAAAAGCAGGTCTAATTAGTGCAGCTTCAAGCTATGAGAGGGACCAAGTGGCAACTGTGCTTTCTCTCGGATGATCTTTTCCTTTTTCTTGGATTATGCAAAGGGTACTAATCTCTTGAAACCCTAGGCAACAGGGTCATGAGCAGCAAGCAAAGCCTGTATCAAGAAAATAACTGTGTTTCTATGTTGGGGGAAAAACGCCCCCATAGCAAGGAGAGAAGCATTCAGAACTCAAACTGGTGCACTCTGGAAGTTTCTCCTCAGGACCTGTTTACAGCTGGTGCACTGTTCCCTCAAGCAGCATAATGTGCCAGAGAAGTGACAGGTGGGAGGTTTTTGTAAAAAACTACGTGACTTAGGTGACTGTAGAGGTACAAAAGGCAAATGCAGAGGGAATAAAACCTCCTCAAATAAAAAATAAAAACAAAGGTAATCTCCTCACCTGAGAGATGGAACTGGTCTCTGTCCGTTCAGACCTACAGTGAGCAGTGCGGCCCAGTGCAGGTGGAGTTCCTTCTGATTTGAAAATGTGTCACACATTCCACAATTTTGTGTAATAATACAAAAAATAATACTTGATTTCACTTTTTAGTCTTATAACTAGCTCCTAATTCTTTACTTTCCAGGTCCAAAAAAGAAAAATAGCACTCATGAAAACAAACAAACAAAAAAAAAAAGAGAGAGAAAGGGAAAGAGAGAGAAGATAAAAGATCAATTTAATCTCCCTGGAACATCCATTCCCGTAAGAAAGAAATACTTTTTCCTTCTTTCAGATAGATCTTGCTGATTGAAATATTAAACAACCAAAATTTGCTCTTATCAGTTATATTGTGATGAAGTGCCAAGATTAATCTTAGCCTTGACCATAGATGAAAAGATCATTACCTTCTGAGGAACTGCAGAGATGATCTACAAGGTGGTGTGGAGTACAGAGACATTAGAGTTAAAAATGACTATAACTATCAGTTCAATTCTACAAATATTTACAGAATAAGGCACCTATAATAGGTCAGGCACTAGGCCAATTACTTCAGGATGAAAAGGCAAACATGTGTAAAGCACAGCTATTGATTCAAGAAAGCTTAAAGTTTATAAGGAAGGTTGGACAGGCAAACAATCTGTAATTGGCAGCAATATACCAAACAAAAAGTTTCTTTAGAGATGCTCAAAGATGTTCCGATCAGGAGCCCTTAAGTTCAAAGGGATACAAAATGAGCTTTGTGGATTGAATAGGGTTCTCCCAGGGGTAGGGTGAAGGTGGGTGATCCAAGCTGGGAGAACAATGTGAACCAAAGCATCAAATACAAAGTATTAGGATACTTGGGGATGGTGAATTTTTCCTTGAAGTATGGAGGATGCTGGTTGGGATGTCAAATATGAGAGTTGTTGACAAGAAAATTGTCTTGTCACAAATTTCTTCTATATATTACATTCATGACTGGTGTGTTTATTTGTTCTAAACTCTTTCAAATGAAGGATGACATACAGAACAAAAAAAATGCACAAGTCATGCTGTATAGATGGATGAAATTTCCCGAAGAGATTACATCCTTGTAACCACTGTCTACATCAAAAAATGATATTACCACAATCCAGAATCCCCTGACCCCCTATCTACAGCCTCTTTTCACCCACCCCTATGAAAATCGTTATCCTTATCTCTACAATTGTACCACTGTATATATTAGATTTTCTTTGTTTAGAACTTGATATAAATGAAATAATAAAGTAGATACATTTGTGTTTGGCTGTTTTTACTCAACCTTCTTCTCATTCTACTAAGTGTAGTTTGTTCTTCTTTATTGTTGATTAATATTCAATTGAATGAAATTGTAGGAATGATCTATTGTTGATGTACATGTGAGCTTTTTGTTTGTTTTAATCTTACCTTTTTGAAATAAATGAATTTAAAACAACTCAATTTCAAAACAGGTAAACAAGTGGTAAACAAGTGCAGTCACTAACTAACTTAAGCATAAACACAATCACCTATGTAACGTTTTCCAGTATGAATAGTGACTGGCAGTTTTCCTTATAGGGGATGATGAGTACCAAATTTAGTATAAGGACTGGAGAGTAATTTGAGTCACTTCTGTGTCCTCTTTAATCTATTCTAGTTTGTTTCATACATTTGTCTGTGTTGCCCTCTCTTTGAGTTGTGTGTTATTGTCATGTTATGTAAAAAAAAAAAAAAAAAAAAAAAAAAAAAAAAAATCGTTGCACATGTTTTGTTTTCTGATTCCAGAAAAACTGTTGAAAACTCTCATTCTCCCTGATGAAGGGAAGTGTTACCTTCCTCTTGAGGAAGCTCTGTGTTTTGAGCAAGAACAAGTAACTTTCACGCTTACCATCTGGAAGTTCTCTCACTCAGGAAACATACAAATTCTCTCTCTGTTGTCCTCGAAAGGATCACGCAACCATGGAGCTGTTACTCTCACCGTGTCTTGCACTATTAATGTCTGTCTGGGAAAAAGTAGCATTTCGTAGGATCATAGGCAGATCCTCCTGCCTCAGTTACCAGTACTGATCATTACCTCCTTCAATCAATGGTATCTGCTTTTCTGTACTTTTAAGGGGAATAGAAAGAAAGGACCAAGAAAACGGAAAAAGTAGCGTTGGTGCTTTCCCAATGCATTGGATATACATTAAGAGATTCAGTAAGATGATGAAAGACTGCTGGGTAAGCTACTCCATGGGTCTCCAAATACTACCAGTACTTAAAGACTGAATTTTTTTTTTTTTCAATTTTAGAGATCAAAACAGGTAAAGACTTGTAGAGTGATGTATTAATCTGTTTCTGTTGCTTATAAAAAATACCTAAAAATGGGTGATTTATAAAGAAAATGAATTTATTTCTTACAGTTTCTGAGGCTGGGAAGTCCAAAGTCCATCTGGTGGTAGTGACAGTGACCGAAGGGTTTCACATTGCAAGATGGTGGAAGCAGAAAGAGCAGAGAGAGAGAGGAGACAGACTCTCCTCTTCTTTTAAAGCCCTCAGAACCATGCCCTGACCACCAGTTTTAATCCATTCAGTACTGCACGGTACTATAATCCAATTACCTCTTCAAGGCTCTACCTTTCAATTACCATAATAGGATTTCCCACCCTTTTAACAGTCACAGTGGGGGCTAAGTTTCTAACATAAAACATGGGGGACATAATTCAAGCTTCAATGAATTTTGGGGGTACATAATTCAATCCACTACAAACTTCTCTTTTACTTATTTTTGCTATTGTGCAGCTATGAATTTCTGGGAAACTGTAAAGTTCATTTTATATCATCCATCCCAGCTACAATTTCATTGTGAGTAAATGCACTCAGTGGCTTGTATGACTACTGTATAAAAAGATGTATTAATCACTTGGGCGGAAATTGCTGGTGGTTTGGAACTTAAATAGCACTAACAATATTTCCATAAGGATATGGATATAGCATAAAGATCTTAAGGAGAAATAGTGTTGTAATTTTTAAGATATAGCAGAATTAAAAAAAAATGGAATGTTTATTACAGAAAAACACTTTCCCTGAATAAAGGTTGTCTCAATATAATATCTATGTTAGAGAGGGCACTTTTATTATTTCAAAACAATAAAGGGAAAGTTGAATTTTAATATTATAAGCAAGAATTAAAATAGGATTTTAATACATTTAGCATCAATCGAATGCCAGTTACTGAACTATTTATTTTAATTCCACAAATGTCTATTGAACACTATCTGATGTTTTTCAGACCCTGGGAATATAAAGCCAATTAAGTACTGTCCTGTATTTCATGGAACTTTTGGTATAACCTCAGAGGCAGTGAAAGAATAATATAATCAGGGTGAGGTACATTTCATGATGGAGCTGCCCAGCTCCTATGGGAAGCCAGAGGAGAGGTTTGTTTTTAATCAGACTTTTATGTGGAAAGCTTCCAAAAGCCTGAGTGGATAGACTTGGAAAACAAGATGAGATTTAGGAAGTGGAGGTTGGGAGGGAGAGGCAGTCTAGAGATAAATTTTATCTCTTTAATTTTCAGAGCAGTCCTGACTGTTAGACATTATTAACCATATTTCACAGAAGAAATATTTGAATCATGGTACTGATTTCGAGCCCAATTGGCTGTATACAAAAGCTTGTTCCCTCTTCCACTTTATAAAACTCAGATATTGAACTGGAAGTTACTTATTTTAATACCATAATTTTTCTTATTTAATACTCCATATCTGCACATGTTACCTTATGTTAAACTCACAGCACTATTGTGAAGCAGGGGTGTGCAACTTTATTCCCATTTACACGTGAAGGAGCAGAGGTTTAGGGTGATAAAGAACGGGCCCAAATCACACAGACTGAAGAAGTAGAATCTAAGTCATATTAACTTCATATTTTGTGTTATTTTTGTATATTCTCTACATCTCAGTCTCATAGTTATTATGATCAAATGGAGAGCCTCTACTGTATGTTTCTTCTTACATGGAGTTTATGACCTTTTCTTTTCAAAAATATAATTAATAAGATTTTAAAAACCAGGACTTGAATGGGGTCAATTCAGAGAGGAATAGAGAGCATGCTGGCCCATGTACTAAAAAAAGGCTAGAATGCATGAAAAAGTACAAGTGTCTTGAGGGGATACCTAAAAAGATTATCACATAGAATTTCACTCTTGTAATCAGGGAAGCAACTTTTTCAAGCAGCTTCATGAACCATCTTCTATAAAACAAGCTGAACAGAATATACTCTCATGTCTCCAGGTAAGATAAATGCTTGCTTGAGTCCTTTTATACCACTGTGAGTAAGTGGTGCCTCGACCAGGTTGGGTAGGATTCGGCCAGTTAATTAAAACTGAAGGAAAAAAAAAAAAAGTGAAAGAGAGTCCATAGCAGCTCAAATTTAAAGGAGGTAAACTTTTAGAAAATATGTAATCTACTAACCAAATTTAATATGCACAACCCTTTAGACATATGAGAAATAATCCCACACATTTTCAGTCCTGTCTGCTATATCTGAGGAGTTAAGCAGAATACTATTAAGTTGGGTTAATCACCTGTGTATTGAGACTGTCAGTTATCAGGGAGGGCTAATGAGTTGATCCAAGTGATATTTAAAAACCATAGTTAAATTAGTTTAGATGAGGTTGTAATTCTCATTTTCATCATGGGTTTTATTTTCCACCATTAAAGATGTAATAACACTGAATAGACTTTAAATGATTTAGGGCTCCATGATAGATTCACTCTTCATATCTCATTAATTACTTAGCATTGTAATGATGGCCATTCCTATAAATGGAAATATGAAAATAGTCTGCTGTGATGGACAATAAACCTTGCTCTTTCCTGAGATAAATTTGAAGAGAACACAATATGTAAGATGTTCCAATATTTAATGCCCAAAGAAAAAAAATTTTTGCAAAAATTAAATTTAGTACTTTTTCCATGAATAAAATAGTGATCATTTTGCAAAGCATCATAGAATCTTTCCTCAGGTCAACATTTTTTCTGGCATATCTTCCTATTGTGATAAAAGCAAACACAGTACCTCCTATATTTCATCATGTTGGGTATCATATGTCTCTTTCTTAGCATTGCTGTGAATATATGGGGAGAAGGAAAACTAAAGCAGAAGATGGGACAAATGGTTTGTTTTCTTTCACCACAAAGCTAATATAAATTTAAATGCTGGAACTACTATAGAACTCTAATTCCCAAACTGGACTGTGTAACAGAATAGTTTTATAAGTTGTCAGGATGCAGGTTTAGTGACCCCAACCTGTCCTACTAAATCAAAACATCAGCGTTTGGGTGCCTATGAACCTATATTTATAATACTTTCCACAGTGATTCTGATATACCATTAAATTTGAGAACCACTGTGATAAAATATTCACATCAAATATTAAATGTGTATACATATTTGATACTGAAAATATATGTGACATTTCCTTGAAATTGTTAAGTATATAAAATAATGCTTTTATAAATAACTCCCAGCCCAACATCACCATGTTAAATGCTACAAAGTATTAAAAACTTAGCATAGTGACTCTTAATAGCTAATTGTGTTGGTTTGGGTCATGGATGATAGTTCAGCAAGAGGTTTACCCAATGTGAACTTGAGAAACTCTTCTACACTGAAGCAAAAGGAGGAAACAATGACTTCCAGGATAAAGAGCATATGTCATCAGCTCAGCAGTAGCCCAAACGGTCCCCTTCACAATCTTCCACATACCTACATACAACTATAGTAATCACTGTTCATTCTACTCAAAGTTTTTCCTACATACTCTTTTCAAATTTGCATAAATTACTTAACATAATCCTCACACACACACACAAAAAAACCATTAGGTATGTGTTATTAATTCCGTGTTACAGTCTAGGAAACAGTATTCCACAGGGCATCTGACTCCATTACCTATATTTTAAAACTACCAAGATAATAAAAATCACACACAAATACAGTCACTCCATGGTAACAATGATAATGAAACGTTGTCTTCATAAACATACTTCATAATAAAACTAACAGAAAAATATGGTAGAACTACTGTCCCCATTGCCGGAGTAGAAGGCCAAAGCCTTTCCCTCCTGTTTCAATGAAGGTGGCCTACTTAAGTTTGGGACCACATAAGGCAGGTACTGTAGGGCCGGTGGGCACCAGAGACCTTCTGTTAAGTTTTCTTATGAGTCACTAGTGAAGCATAGTTTCCTGGCTCTGGCACACCATAGAAAAAACAGGAACAAAAGAAAACAGGCAATTTGCCCTTGCCACATAGATTAATCAAGTAAGTCTTCAACTTTGTATCCTTAGCTGGTCTCTGATAAGGAGGAAAGAGCATTATGATAGATTCAGGCAGGAATCGCTTCAATCATTTTTAACAGTCCTATGACATAAGGCAAGGGGCTTAAAGCTTTCATTTAAAACGTGTATTTTTTTTTCCTACTGAAGTTTCTGTAATTATTACCTGTGCTTCTTCTATCATGCCGTAGTGTGAACAACTTCAGAGAAAAGAAACTCTTTAGATCAAAGAAAAAATTGACTAGGGGGAAAAAAAAAGGATTGTCTTTCCACTAAACACACATGTATTCTGTTGTTATGGCAACATAAGATCTAAGAATGACACACCAAATGATGTGGTACCAAGGCACATTACTACCATCAAATGTCACAATAAATGTGCTTCTGAGCCTGAAGATGACATACAGTGTTGTTTCCTGCTCTTTTCAGTACTTTCACTTGAAGCCAAAGCAACATACTCGAATGGGGAGCAAATATCATCCATCACCCTTCTTGGTGGATCTTTCTTGCACAAAGATATCCCACTAATTTCACTTAAAGTATATGCAGTGGCATGAAAATTGGTCTGCTATTTCCTCTGTTTCCTAAGGGGATGACTCGTGATCCTTCAAAACCCATTACACCATATCAATATAGCAATATGTCCCAACTAAGGGATTCATTTGTGTGTGTGTGTGTATATATATATTTGCATGTGTGTATAAATAATAACTGTGAATTGACTAAAACTTGCCTAAAAATATGTAAACTAAGTAAATGATATTGATTTAGAAAAAACGGACAGGATAATTTACCTTCCAACATACTTTTTTGTTTGTTTGTTTTTGTTTTTTTTCGTGACTGGTAACAGGATCGCAACCCTCAGTGTCGCGCCCACACTGCGCTCAACCAGTGAGCGGACTGGTCTCTATATGGGATCCAAACCCTTGGCGGGAGCGCCGCACTCTACAGAGTGTGTCACTGGGCCGGCCCCCCAACATACTTTTAATCCTTAAAAGTATATTTATGCAAGACAGCAGTGGAGGGAATTTTACCTTTTTTTGACAGTGATGCATATTTATGTAGTTGCTTTATTCTTCATATCTCTAATATTCTTATATGTATATATATATGTATATTAATATTTTATTTTATTACTGGTATTGACTTGCAACTATATTATGTGACTGCCAATGGAAAGGAAGAGAGAGAGAGAGAGAGAGAGAGAGAGAGAGAGAGAGAGAGAGAGAGAGAGAGGGGATGGGTTAGAAGTCACTAGCAATTTTCTGTAGAAGAATACCGAGAGATAACAACAGTGAAAAGGTTAGACATCTAGGAGATCTTAGAGATGGTGGGAAAAGATCACACCATTTAAAGAAGCATGAAGTACTGAGCACTAAACTGGGAGAATGAAATTGGCTTTAGGGACTGTTCCCTCTTTCATGTGGGAGCAGAAGAAGAGTAAAGAAGAAAGGCTGTATTGAAGTGGAACATAAGGCTTCAAAGATATGTCTTGGATATATGTCATCCTCATGCCCTACTGCCCTTCCACGTCTGATATTTCACCTTGATTCTGCACATAGGTGGGTTTTTTTAAAACTAAGAATTTGTCTCCAAAATGTGTCAAAATAGATTTCTGAATCATGCCAGTCCACTTGCAAAAGGTCTTCTACATTCACCCTTAAGAGCTCATTTAAACAGAGAAAAAAAATTTATGAAATTGCTATTTAGTTTGTGTCAGCTAATTTCACTGCTCCGGTCCTTATTTCTTTGAAAAATGTGCCATCTCACAGCACAGTATATTTGTAATAGCACTGAATTTAGAATGATAATACTAAACATACTAATTTAAAATATATGCTAGGGCTCTTAGCTTAGTCAAATATATTTAATGTTTCTCTTCTCAATATTATTCTCACCAACTAACTATTTCAAGAAATAATTTAACACTGAGTGGTGAGCTGTGCACTGATAAAAAAGGTCTGTTGTCCCCAAAGCATTTACTATGAGTTTGCTTAGAGTATCTTCAAATGCCAAAGAAAATGAAATTCCAATCCAGTAATTTAGTCACTGTGCTAAATGTATTTTTTGATGAGATTTCTGCATATTACCGAAGACCAAATTAAAAAGTCTGCTAAAATAGATTGGAAAATAGAAGGATTGTATAAGAAAGACGAAGGCATTAGCAGAATGAACATGGACTTTTGTGCATGTCAAAACAATAACCTGAATTTCATTTTTGCTTAGAAGTCCAAGTTATTATGCAGCACTGAGTGCGTATTACGTACCCATAGAAACCTGACAGGGGGATATAAAACCATGCTGAAAACACCTACAAACATCCCTCCAACTGTGGTTTACCAATCACTGATAAAAACGTCGATGTAATAATGTTCCCAGGCATCCAACTGGAGAGAATGTTAAATTCTGAAACATGTACATGGGACAGTTATGGGACTTGGGCTTAGCAACAGATCCCAAAATCCTGAACAACTTTTGAAGGATTTTCCTCTTCTATGACAGATAAGGGAAGAAATAACAATACTCTTCTCATTTTTCATTTTTAGGTAGGATTGGCACAGGTGTGCTGTTGTTCCCTGTGGTTTTACTGTTCAGCAATCATGAAGAAACTTAGATTTAAAATATTCCCCCTCATTAATCATCAGTTCCTCACACTGTAGGTGGGCTCTACAGTGAATTCCCCCTGACAGAGCTGGAAAGGGAGGTGAGGAAAGACAGTGCCACTCACACATACACACACACGCACACACGTGCACATACGTACACATACAGAAATATACACGTGTGCACATGCACACACAGAATTAATTCTGTCATTCCTTACATTCATTTATTGGCTTTCTCCACATATTGAATAAAAAGAGTGAGAATTAACACTAATGCATAATTTATTTGATTACATAAATACCTATTAATTCCAGCAGAAAAAGAATCATAAAAACATTGGTTCACTTCCATAATAATTGCTTGGAAATATCAATTCCATATTTATTCAGGTATCCCCCTACTATCTTTTGTATTCTTCCACATTCATTTTTCTTCTCATTCCATTTTCCTTCTCTCCTAAAACGACTTGCTCTCCTCTGGTCCTGCTCCCTCTCTCATTCTCTGTCTCCTATGTGTGTTTCTCTCTCATTCCCATGCTTTCACTTTCTTCCAACCATACTTTCCACTTTTTACACCATTTGGTTACTTCCTCTTGGCTATCACTTCTCTATTACCTTTTGTCTTCATCTGTTTCTGTTGCTTATAGCAAACTACCTGGAACTGAGTAATCTTTGAGAAAAGAAAATTTATTGCTTACAGTTTTGGAGGCTGGAAAGTCCAAAGTCCAGGGAACTCATCTGGTGAAGGTCTTCTTTGATGGTGGCTGTACAGCAATACAGGAATCTCATATAAAAGAAAATAGAAAGAGAGAGAGAGAGAGAGAGAGAGAGAGAGAGAGAGAGAGAGAGAGAGAGAGAATAACCGTCTAATAACCTCCTTATTCACTGTCTTTAAAGTGACCAGAACCACTCTCATTATTCCAAGGATGGATCAATCCATCATAAAGGTGCAGTCCTCACAATCCTATCACCTCTCCAAGGACCCACTTTTCAACTACCACAATAGGATTTCCCACACTCTTAACACTGTCACAGTGGGGGTTAAGTTTTAGGAGGACATTCAATCCAAAGCATTCTGCCCCTGGTCACCCAAAACTCATGTCCATTTCATATACAAATATGTTCATTTCTTCCTCAAAGTTGTTTCAACTCAAAAGCCCAGAGTCTCAAGGTCACATCTGTGAAATCAAAACAAGTTATGTACTTCCAAGATACAATGGTGGGACAAACATAGGGTACATATTCCCACTCAAAAAATGGAGAAATAGGCCAAAAGAAAGGTGTAATAAGTCCCAAACAAGTCTGAACCCAGCACGGCAGGCATTAAATCTTACAACGGGTGAATCATGTACCTTGACTCCATGTTTGACCTCCTCTGTATGCTGGTGTGGGGGGCTGGGCCTCCAAGTCCTCAGGCAGCTCTACCTCTATGGCTTTCCTGGTCTCATGTGATGCTTCAGCTCTTCCAGGCTGGCATTGCACACTGGTAGCTCTACAGTTCTGGAGTCTCCATGGTGGTCCCACTCTTGTGACTCCACTAGGCATGGCACTGATGGGGTTTTTCTGCTGCAATTCTGGTTCCACATTTCTGCTCATCATTGATACAGCAAAGGCTCTATGCAGTGAATCTTCCCCTGTGACAGATCTCTTCCTGGATTCCCACACTTATTCATACGTTCTTTGAAATCAGGGTAGAGGCTCCCAAGCCTTCACAGCTCTGACATTCTGCAAGCCTGCAGACTTAACACCACGTGGATACCACCAAGGCTTCCAGCTTGTATTTTCCAAAGCTGCATGTGGGTCCAGCCACATCTGGGGCCAATTTAGCCACGGCTGGAGCAGCCAAAGCATCTGGAATGCTGGTGCTGGAAGCAGATTACTGAGGTGACCTTGGGAAGCGAGCCCATGGATGGCACCTCAGGCCTGTTCCCCAAGACCATTCTGTCCCTTTAGGCCTCTGAGTCTGTAATAGAAGGGTTGGCCCCAGAGCCTTCTGCAACACCTTCAGGGCTTTTTCCCCCCTTCTCTTGATAATCCCTTTCTTTTGTACTAATCTTCTCAGCACCATTGCAGTTTTCTTCTGAAAATTCTCTGTGCTTCTCTACCACATGGCCAGGATGCAAATTTTCCAAATCTTTATACTCTGCTTTCCTTTTAAATTTTGGCTTTACATTGTGCCTTTGCCACAATAACTCAGCTTCCATGCAGCTCCCTTAATGCCTTGCTATGTAGAAATTTCTTCTGCTACATACTTGGGTCAGCACCTTGAAGTACCATATTCCATAATCCTTTGGGGGCATGAATTGAATGCAGCCGAATTCCTTGCCAGTTCATAGTAAGGGTGATTTTTGCCCCAGTTTCCAATAAATACCTTCTCATTTACATCTGAGATTTCAGAATGGCCTTAACTTTCCATATTTCTATCAGCATTCTAGTGACCACCATTTAACCAGTTTCTAAGTTCCAAACTTTCCCCAGTTTTCTTGTCTTCTAAACTCCCACCAGCACCTAGGCTTTCTCCAGCCTCCTGGTCCAAATTCTTCCAGCCTCTCCTCAACACCAAGTCCCAAAGCCACTTCCACATTTCAAGGATGTGTTATAAGCAACACTCCACTTCTTTGGTACAAATTTTCTGTATTTGTCTATTCCTGTGGCTTATAACAAAATATCTGGAACTGGAAAATCTGTAAGACAACAAAATTTATGCTTACAGTTTCATAGGTTGGGAAGTCCAAAGTCCAGGGAGCACATCTGGTGAGCGTCTTTTTTGGTGATGCCTTGAGAGCAATGCAGGGGTTTCATATGGCAGAAAATAGCAGAGCAGAGAGATGAGAGAGAATAATTTCCTCATTCACTCTCTTTTTAAATCCACCAGAATCACTCCCGTTATTCCAAGAATGGATCAATCCATTCATGAGGGTGAAGTCCTCACAATCCACCTCTCCAAGGCCCCACCTTTCCACAACCACGATAGGATTTCCCACCCTCCTAACACTGTCACAGTGAGGGTCAAATTTTGGAGGAACTTTCAATCCAAGGTACCTTTATATTTATACCTATCTTCTCATTCATCTTTTTTGTTCTGATATTTTTCTCCTTTCTGTATGCTCCTCATATAACAAATATTTTCCTTTTTCTCATATTTTGACATTTCCCTTTCTCCTCTTTCCCATGATTTTAATCTTTTCACCTCCCGTATTTTCATCAGATGTTATTTGTTTTTTACTTCCTTTTTTTCTCTTCCATTTTGCCTTTCCCTTTTTTTCTTTATGCTTGTGAGGTACTATTCTTCTTATCATTTCCTTTCTTTTTCCATGTTTTATAAGAATTTTTTCATTCATTTGCTTTACCTTTTACATAGACTCCTCCATAGATATTGCAAGTGATGCTACTAATATCTCAATTCTTATAAATAAATTTTTCTTGGTGTCCTAGGCATAAAATCTTTCTAGATATGTCAATAGAAGCCCTACTTTATTTGTCTGCTCTACATGCTGAATAAATAATAAAATACAGTGAGAATTAACACAAATATGTAATTATATGTAAAAGAAATTATAAAGGTGTGGCTATTATTTTGACATGTAATGTCCTTGGTGTATTTGGTTACATATATCTCCACTAGGGTAAGAATCATTGCTATTAATTCAAAAGTAATTAAAGGTTTTACCCTGTCTTTGATACGCAAGATTAGATTTGAATGTCTGAACAGTAGTATATTTTCTTATCTTTATTTAGAAGATAATCAAATTGTATACAATTTCCTCTTTACCACACTGACTTTAGTCACTAATAACATAATGTGAGATAATTCAGAAATTAACTTGGCAATACAATAAATAGAAACACACACAGGTACATACATGTTTGAGTAATCTGTATTTAATCTCTCGATTATTTTCCACTGTATAATGCAGCATCTCTGCTGGAGGTCACCCGTGCTATTCACTGACTGATACTTTATTGAACTATAAACAAATTTAGGGATTATAAACATCTATATACTGTTTTATCTCATTTATAAATATTCAACACATTTTTTGAGGACTAAGATCTACAGAGGTCCTGGAGAAAAATATTGAGCTGATATAGATTCTTATGTCATCTACTAAACAAAATAGATAATAATGAAAGAACACACTATGTAAAGATATAATTTTTAACATCATAATTAGTAAAAGGAGAGGTATGTGAAGCACCAGGAACATATAAAGATTGAATTCAATTTAATGAACTTTAGGGAAGGTTTCCCCAATGAAATGAAGCTTGAGAGGTTGTAGGAAGAGTAAATAGATGGTATTCAAAGCGGAAATGTCACATGTGTTTTTGAAATATGCACAGTATATTTTTAAGTCAGCTTATTTTAGGTTTTTAGAATTATTTTACTGCTATCAAGAATTGGGTTCTTTTTCTAGCTTATTATTTTTCATATATATGTATATAAATTAACTCATATTAGTTCAAATAATTTTCACTTGGTTATCACAGAATTTTTCTTAACTATACTCTTTTTATTGTTATATCACAATAATACTATTATGCAGTCTTTTTTGGTTTTCTATTTCTGCAGAACAAATTACCACAATGCAACAGACATTTATTATCTCACAATTTCAGTGGGTCATAAGTCCTACTGATCAGGCTCACCAGGATAATCCCCCTTTTTATTAGTGTAAGGTCAACTGATTAGGAGCCTAATCAAGGAAGTGATATCCCATCCCTTTCGCAACTTAGTCCTGCCCTCAATGGGAGAGGGTTATATCAGATGTGTGCACCAGGGGCGTGACACAGGCCATCTTAGAATTCTCGTTTCACTCTAATTTTAATGGGAAAGCCACCATAAATATGATATGAGGTCTTGGCTTAAATTTAATATCCTTCATTCTGTGGGGAAATATCCATATTTGCATACATCTTTTTTGTAAAGGCTTTTGTTAAACAAAATGTTTGCATTTTATTAAATTTATTTTAGAAACTTGAAATAATGACATAGATTTTTCTCATTTGATCTTTTAATTTTATATGTTGTATTAATAGATTTTAAATGTAAGTAGGGCTGGCCAGTTAGCTCATTTGGGAGAGTGTGGTGCTGATAACATCAACATCAAGGTTCAGATCCCTGTACATGCCAGTACCACCCTCCCACACACAAAAAAAATATATAAACTTTTTGACCATGTGGTTAAAAGGAAACTACATGGTCATGTCCAGTGGTACAGTGGAAAGCCCTATAAATTTATGGCAAAGAGCTTAGATATGAGCAGGGGTGAAACTATTTACTTATCTTCTACTTCTCTTTCCTACACACACCCTACTTTTGTCAGATTTGTCTTCTTCAAATTCCTCAAAAATACAAAACATGTAGGCTTTTGTACTTTTGTTGACTCCTTTGGAAAAACACTTCTCCCACCATCAAGTTCAGGTTTTATTCTAATGCCAACTTCTTAGGAACAGATTCCACCACTACTTTTCCTGCTTTAATTTCCTCCTTAAATTTTACGACAATACAACAAGCTACATGATTTACTGATTTTTTTTTTTTTTTGGCAGGTCTCTACCACTGCTACTATACAGGCTCTATTAGGACAGAGATTTCTCCCTGTTTTGTTCACTGCTATACAATTAAAACACACTGAGTACTGACACATAGGTGTTCAATGTATATAAGTTTGAATAAACATGTATGTACATAATAATATAAATAAATTTGAATTCTTTTAACTTTGTTCAAGGTTTTATAAAACTTCATACTTACTTTATGCAAGATAAGTTATTCTACGTCAAATCCTAGCTGTAATTGTTGAACAAAGCATAGTTCTGAGCTATTTGAGAAGCAATGTAAAATGTTTCACAAATGAAAGACTCATGTAAACATCATCAAATTTCCCTGAGCATGTGGTCTTTCACCATATATAGGCTGTGTTGTGCTTTAATAAACTACCTAAATAACTCTAAGGATGCCAGATTTCTAATTCACAAATTTCTTGAATTAAAATTACTAAATTGGTATTGTGACCCTCAATTATATTAAATTTTGAAGCCTTTAAAGCCTTCAAACAAGAGCAATTGAATTACGTTCCAGGCACTCTGCTAGGCCGTGGAAATTAAACAATGAACAAAACATATTTTTCACCCTTGGGTCTAGATCTTATTATTGATTTTTTTAAAAAGTAGCTTTGTTTTATGTAAAAACAAATATATAAGAGCTCATTAATATTATTATTAAGATATTGTTTTACTCAATTGATCGTATTTTTCATCTTTTGTATTAATTATGGCTTGTTGCTTATTTTCATCTATTATGCCCATTTCATTATCTTAAAGAATTTTGCTCCTTTTTAAATTTTTAAATTAATATTCATTCATTTCCTTCCTTGTTGTTCATTGCCATCATCTTCAACTTTCATTTGAGTCTCAGGGTTGTTTGAGCACTGTTCTAATGTTTTATTGCCTTTTCTTTCACAGTGTCAAACATTCTTCAACATTACTCAGTATTTTACACTTTTTAAAACTTTACACTTTGACTTCCAATCACATGTGCTTATCTCTGCTTCCTCCCAAATGGCCACTAAAATGACACTAAAGAATGTAAAGTGGTATAAACTCACAAGGACAAAGATTATGGAAGAGGAGACAATGGCAGATAAGTTTTGAAGCAGATGGAAGAGTAATAACAAATTCAGCTGGTGGGAAAGAACTAAAACCTCAAGTGCATGGTGAGGAGAATACTGATACTGAAGCAAGCCATTTCACGGCAGGGGACTTTTTAAAACTTCAGGGCTTGGTGATACCAGTTCCTGGTTAGTGAGAGCAGTGAGTGCAAGGCCAAAACTAGGGTAGCGATTTGTAAGTCTATATATGGAAGATTTAAACCCAGATCATTTCATAATCCTACCTAGCCAGACAAATGCCCTCAGGCAGAGCAAAGGTTTACACCCTGGAGAAACTTGATGGGAGAGAGCTGGAAATCATAGACTCAGGTATGTTAGAAAATAGGGACAAGATGTGTAACCGAGAATGAGATTTCATTGAAGGCTTTTACATTTAATCCCCCTTGCTCCTCAAATGACTACAGCCAGGCAAAATTCCCCTAAGCAGAAGTCTACTGATTCTTTTCCAAAGAAACTGGATAACCACGGAGGAAAATACCTCTATGTACTAACCTGTGGATGCCCAGCTGTTATATATGTGGCCCCCCCATTTAATCACTAGGTAGTGAAGCTGACCTATTAGCTACCCTAAATGTGCCTGAAAAGTTAGCCATTACTCTTAAATAGGAAAAGGCACTGAGTGTAATTGATTGTATTAACACCAAAATATTCATTGGCCCTACCTACCAGGTCCATTCCTACTAGGAGGATGATTAATTTCACCCCATTGTCATAAACCTCATTCTTGTAATTTACTTTGGTTGATGAAATATGAACAGAAGAAATCTATTCCCCCCTGAGCAGAAGCTTTGAGTTTTCTTGGGTTTCAACATTTCTATTTACATCTGTGATCACACCAATGACATCTTACGTAAGGCGTTGAGAAAATAGAGGGAGAAATGTAGCATAAGAAAATTTTGATAATTGAAGAAAATGAAATACTATATTGAAAATGCCTCTCCAGTGCCCAGGGCAGTGGATAAAAGTAGACTCACACAAAGACACATCATCATGACATTTCAGAAAGTCATTAAGAAATCATTCTGTAAGATTCTAGATAACAAATCACCACCACCACCACAAGTTATAGCACTAGGAAAGAGAATAGAGTTGGACTTTCCCACTGCAATACTGAAAGCTAGAATCCTGTGGTGAAGTGCCTTCAAAGTCATTAGGGAAGATTTACTCTAAAATTCTATACACAGCCAAAATATGTAGCAAGTGTGAGGGTAGAATATGCATTTCTTAGACCCACAGGCATGCAGAAAATAGACTATATGTATGTGTGACTATAGGTGCACACACAGAAAGAGAGAAAGAAAGATTTATTATAAAGTACTGGCTTCTACTAGGTTATCCAATTGGTTGGTGTATAATTTATTACTCTTAGTCTCTTATGATCCTTTGCATTTCTGTGGTATTAGTTGTAATGTCTCCTCTCTCATTTATATTTTTGTTCATTTGAGACATCTCTCTTTTTCTAGCTAAAGTTTTGTTAATTCTGTTTACCTTTAAAAAAATAACTCTGTTTGTTTTATCTTTTCTATTATTTTTCTATTGTCCTGGTTTCTGCTCTGATCCTTATTATTTCCTTCCTTTCGCTAACATTGGGCTTAATGTGCTCTTTTTTCCTAGTTCTTTGAGGTATAAAGTTAGGTTAAAGTGTAAACTTTTTTCTTAGAACTGCTTTTGCTGCATTTCATAAGTTTTGGTAGGTTAGTTTCCATTTTCATTTGAATCAAAATACTTTTTGATTTCCTGTTTGATTTTTTTCTTTCACCCATTGTTTGTTCAGGAGTGTGTTGTTTAATTTCCATGTTTTCATAAATTTTCCATCTGTTATTGATTTCTAGTTTTATATCATTGTTGAGAAAGATGTTTGATTTGATTTTTATCTTCTTAAATTTGTTAACACTTGTTTTATGGCCTAATATATGACCTATCTAGGAGAATGTATCCATGTGTGCTTTAGAAGAATGTGTATTATACTGTTATTGGATGAAATATTCTGTACAGTTCTATTAGTCCCATTTGATTTAAAGCATAGTTTAAGTCTAATTTTTAAAATTTATTTTCTGTCTGGATGACCTACCCATTGTTGAAAGTGGAGTAATGAAGTTCCCTACTATTATTGTATTGCCATGTAATTCTCCTTTCAGTTCTGTTAATATTTGCTTTATATGTTTAGGTGCTCCAATTTTGGGTGCATATATATTTATGATTATTATGTTTTCTTGATGGATTGATCCTCTTATCATTATATAGTGATCCCATTTTACTCTTGTTGCAGTTTTTGACTTAAAGCCTACTTTGTCTATTATAGCTACCCTTTCTCTCTTTTGATCTCTACTTGTATAAAATATTTGGTTCCATTCTTTACTATTAGCCTATCAGTATCTTTAGAGTTAAAGTGAGCTTTTTGTAGGCAGCATGCAGTTGGGTTTTTCGTTTTTTATCCATTTAGCCACTCTATGTCTTTTGATTGGAAAATTGAATCCATTTACATTTAAAGTGATTATCACTAGGTAAGTACTTACTACTGCCATCTTGTTAATTTTTTATGATTTATTTGTAGTGCCTTTGTTTCCTTTTTTCTCTATTGCCAACTTCATTTGTAAATTGGTGTTTTGTTTTTTTTTGTAGTGGTATGCTTTGATTATTTTATCTTTATCTTTTGTGTATCTACTATTGGTTTTTGCTTTGTGATTACCAAGAGGCTTACATAAAATATGTATGTCTTATAGTTATAATAGTCTAATTTAAGCTGATAACAACTTAAATTAAATCACATATAAAGTTCTACAATTTCACTTGCCCCCCATTTGATGATAATGTCACAATTTATATCTTCCCAAAAATTGTATATCCATTAACAAAATATTGTAGCTATAGTTACTTCAATACTTTTATCTCTTACCTTTTATACTAGAGTTAAAAGTGAATTACAGACCACCATCACAGTATTAGAGTACTCTGAATTTGACTATATATTTACCTTTACCAGTGAATTTTATACTTTCATATGTTTTCATGTTACTAATTAGCATTCTTTCATTTTGACTGAAGAACTCCATTTAGAATTTCGTATAAGGCAGACCTAGTGGTGATTAGCTCCCTCAGCTTTTGTTCTTCTGCAAAAACTTTTATCCTTTCCTTATTTCTGAAGGACAGCTTTGCCAGATAAAGAAAGTATTTTTGCTTTGCAGATTTTTTTCTTTTGGCACTTTGAATATATCATCCCACTCTCTCCTGGCCTGCAAGTTTCTGCTGACAAATTTGCTTGATAGCCTTTGACAATTTGATTATAATAAATTTTCTGTCTTCAGTTTTATTGATTTGTATCCTGGTATTTATGCTCTTCATTTTTCTACAGGATTTGTATTTATTTTGCTATTTTTTTAAGATTCTTAAGTTGGTAGATTAGATTATTGATCTGAGACTTTCTCTTTTCTAATGTAATCATTTAGTGCTATAAATTTTCTTCTCAACACTGCTTTAGCTGCTCTAAATTTTTTGAGATTTTGTATTATAAGTTTTATTCATTTCATTGTCCCTTGAGATTTATTCTTTGCCTAAGGGTTATTTAGAAGTGTTTTTAGTTTTCAAGTGTTTGGAGATTTTTCTGCTATTTTTTAGTTATTGATTTCTAGTTTATTCCACTGTTACCAGAGAACACATTCTGTATGATTTCAAGTCTCTTAAATTTTTTGAGGTTTGTTTTATGACCCAGAATATGACTCATCTTAAGATATATTAGTGTCAGATAAAGTAAAGTAGACTTTCTTTTTCTGCTTTGTTTTATTAATATTTGCATAATATATTTTTTATCTGTTTACTTTTAACCTGTTTATACCATTATATTTGAAGCGAGATTCTTATATTTGGGTCATGTTTTTTGATCACTCTCCTAATATCTGCCTTGATGTATATAAACTATTTACATTTAATGTAATTATTGATATGTTATGGCTTAAGTCCTCCATTTTATTTTTTATTTCCTGTTGGTTTTCTTTATTTTTCTTTTTCTTTACTTTTTCTGTCTTGGTGTGGGTAACGTAAGAATTTTTTGAACTCCATTGTGATTTATGTAGTGTTTTGAGTGTTTCTTTTTGTACACCATTTTATTTTTGGTTGCTCTTTGTATTCTATACATACTTTAGAATCCATGGGTACCAATGTTTTACCACTCAAATAGAGTATAGAAATTTACTTCTCTTTAAGTCTCTTTATTTCCTCTCTTTATAGTATAATTGGTTTAAATATACCCTCTAAGTATAGCAGAACCACATCATACAGTATTATAATTTTTGCTTCAACTGTCACACGTCATTTAGAAAAGTCAAGGGAGAAGTAAAATGTACTGTATATACCCATATTTTTACTCTTTTATTGCTTTTTCTTTGTTGCTGATACTCCAAGAATTTACGTTTTATTATTTTCTTTCTGTTTAGAAAATTCCATTGGCAAGTTTGTTAAAGTAGATTGGCTGATGACAAATTCTTTTAGTTTTTCATCGTTTGAGAGTGCACTAATTTCCCCTTATTTCTAAAGGCTATTTTCATCACAGATGGAAATCTGGGTTGGCAAATCTCTTCTTTCAGCACTTGAAAAATATTGTGTGATTTCCTTTTGACCTTCGTGATTTCTGATAAGGTACCCATTATTCAAATCGGTTTTCCCCTATAGGTAAATTATCATTTCTCCCTTGCTGATTTCCATATATATTTTTGGTTGTTTGTTAGTTTTCTGAAGTTTGACTATGATGTGACTTTGTGTAGATTCTCTGAGTTTATCTTGTCTGGATTTCACTCAGCTTCTTAAATCTGTAGCTTTATCTCTGTTGCCAAATTTGAAAAGTTTTTAACTAGGATTTCCTCAAGTAGTTCTTTAGGCCTGCCTTTTTTCTTCCTCAGGACTCTATTGACATAAATATTAGATCTTTCATTGTAGTGTGGGTACCTAAGGGTCTGTTTATCATTTTTTTCCTAGTCTATTTTCACTCTGTGGTTCATAATGGATTGAACAAATTGAAAATTCCTATTTTATCTTCAAGTTCACTCATCATTTCCTTTGTGACCTGCATTATGCTGTTGGGCCCTTACACTGAGTTTGTTTATTTATGTTGTATTTTATAGCTTTAAATTTTTTATTTGGTTTTTCTATATACTTTGTATTTCTTTGCTGAGAGCTTTTATTTTCAAAGTTTTTTCCAATTATTTTTATAATTGATCTTTGAAGCACTTTTATGATGGCTGCTTTAAAATATCTGTTGGATAATTCTTACCATCTCTGTATTCTCAGAGTTAGCATCCATTTGTTGTCTTTTTTCATTTATAGTGATATTTTCCTTGTTCTTCATATGATGAGTGATTTCGTATTTAAAAATGAGCAGTTCAGATGTTACAAGACTTTGAATGTTATTTAAACATTCAGTTTTATCTGACTCTCTCTGACACTGCTCTGACAGAGGAAAAGGGACTACACCTCATTAATGCCAGGTAAGGACAGAAGTCAGTGCTCCACACTTGGCCATTGTTAATACCTGATGGGAAGAGGGGCTCCTCGTTACTGCTTTGCAGGGATAGGAGTACTGGTTCTCTATGAGGACTCTCCTGAGATCACTTTGTCTGGGAAGGGTAGTAGTTTTATTTATTGCTCCCCATATGACATCCATCCCGGTGTGACCTAGCTGCTACTGGGAATTGGTTAGTGGTCTAGCTCTCCACTTGGCCCCTCTGACATCACTCTACTAGGGGGGGCTAGAAACGACTTGCTACTTCTGGAAATTAATTTTCTGTCTCCCCGCTGAGACTTGTTACAGCCTGGTAAAGGTGGAAGTCTATGTTGCTACTCTGCTTTTGCTGGTGGGGAGGGGTGTATAACCAAGCTTTTTTTTTTTCCCTGTGGTAGTTGGCTGGAGTAGAACAACTTGTCTAAAAGTTTTCTATAATTATAAAGGGGCCAGACTGCCCATTTTCGGGTCCTTAGCTAAAGAGAATAGGTTTCTGTAGGGGATTCCTTCTCTGCATCCATTGGCATCCTTAGCTTGCCAGCTTCACCATAATGTTCTTTGGGTCCCAAGATCCCTAGCCAGTCTGCCTTTCTCCTTTCACATTTCAGAGTGTATTAGTTTGCTAGGGATGCCAGATCAAAATAACACAGGTGAGGTGGCTACAAAAACAGAAATTTATTTCTCATAGTTCTGGAAACTAGAAGTCCAATATCAAAATGTCAGAAGATCTGGTTTCTCCTGAGGCCTCTCTCCTTAGCTTGTAGATGTCAGTCTACTTAGTGTGTCCTCACGTGGCCTTTTCTTTGTGTGTGTATATTTCTCATGTCTCACCCTCTTCTTATAAGGGCACTAGTCATATTGGAATAGGGCCCCACCTTTGCAACTTCATTTAACCTTAATTAACTCTTTAAAAGCCATATCTCCATGCATAGTTACATGGGGAGAAGGTTAGGGCTTCAGTTTATAAATTTCAAGGGACACAATTCAATCTATAATACTATACCCTCCAGACCCCCAAATCCGTGTCCTCTTCACATTCAAAATGCATCACTCCATCTCAACAGCCCCCCAAATCTTAACCTATTTCAGCATCAAGTCTAAGATCAAAGTCTCATCTAAATATTTTGTAAGTCAAGAATGGGTGAGACTTGAAGTGTGATTCATCCTGAGGCACAGTTTCTCTCCAGCTATAAATCCGCAAAACCAAACAAGTTTGTGCTTGCAAAAGACAATGGTAGTATGAACATAGTACAGACATTCTGATTCCAAAGGAGAAATCAAAAAGAAAGGGATCACAGGTTCCAAGCAGGTCCCAAAACTAGCAAGTCAAATTCCATTAGATTTAAAGGCTAGACTATAATCCTCTTTGGCTTCATACTCTGTTCTTTGGGCCCACTATCAAAGAACAGCCCAGCCTTTTGTATCCCATGTGACTGAATACAAATGGATGCTCAATAAAAATGTGTTGGATGGATGTTATGCATGATATGGGTTGAATGTTTGTCTCCTCCAAAGCTCATGTAGAGGATTGATCCCCAATGTGGCAGTGTTGAAAGATGAAGCCTTTGAGAGGTGACTGACTCATGAGGGACCTTCCCTTATGAATGAATTAATCTATTAATGGGTTATTATGGGTGGGGACTAGTAGATTTATAAGGACAGCATATGAAAACACTCTGGCCCAGCCCTCACTCTGTGATTGCTTCATCACCACAAGACACTGTAGAGAGTTCCCACCAAAAAGAAAGCCCTTACCAGATGTGTTCCCTGGACCTTGGACTTCCCAGCCAGCCTCCAAAACTGCAAGAAATAAATTTGATTTTCTTATAATTATCCAACTTCAGGTATTCTGTTATGACTGACAGAATGGACTAATACAGCATATTTCTTGGGACAGCTCACATTCTATCGAGGGAATGCCAAGAAACTTGAGGATGTTGTTTGTCATGGGTCAGATGTGGCTCTTCTCACAGATATTTATCAAAGAGTCAAACAATCTATCACACAGAAATAAAAACACAAATATGTTTGAAGGTAAACACAAGAGTCAAACAAATTAATGTTTTTATCTCCCTTCAGAAGTTTATTACAGTTGAAATATATATCTGCCAGACTTTAAAGAATGGGAGCATTTAACGTCTTTATGAATGATAGTGCTTCAATTTTGAAAATATCATAATTGACTTTTTTGGAGGATGGTGTATTTAGAAAAAGGTAGAAAGGAAGAAAGGAAAGAAAGAGGGAGGGAGGGAGGGAAGGAGGGAAGGAAGGAAGAAAGGAAGGGAAAAAAAAAGAAAGGAAGGAAAAACCTAGTGTAGTGTTTTGATATCTTTATGGCATAAAAGAAATCCATTTTGAACTAAACCATACCTTGGTTCATGCTGCAGACAGCCTCAGCAAAGTTTTATAATCCTGTATGTCAACATTAGAATCTGTCCTGCATTTCTGAATGAAAATCTGTTAGTATTTAAATAGTAAAGAAGGAGACTTATGGTTTAAATCTTAGTCATTTTTCCTCAGCACAGCTAATCCAAGAACATGGTTTGGAAATGTGTTGTTTTCAGTCTTAAGAGACAGTTTAGAGAGCTCAAAGTTTCAATATGTTGAAACACTTCTAAATCCTTTTTTTTTTTTTTATTTAGTGTAAGAAATTAAATACTCCTGGCTTGTAGATTTTACAGTGTATCTGAATGAAGGATTTTCTCTTTAAGTGAGCTTCAGCTACAGAACTCCATAAATGAATTATTTCTGGCGCCCTGCTGGCATACCTCCTCTTTTCACTTCCAATGGTAAATTTTCTTCCACAACTTAGAATCTGATATGTCTTGCAAAAGGACTTAGGTGAAGCCTCTGCTGTGACATCAAGAACGCACTTGTACAAAATGTGACATCTTACGTACCATGTCAGACATGACTAGCTTCCAGTTTGTTCCAAAATTGATCAATATTGATTCCAAGGCACTATGACCTCAGAACCCTAATGCCACTTGACCCTACTGAACATATTTTAATAATTCTAATCTTAGACACACAGCACTTCTGGTTGCTACTGTAGAGATATCTGATTTTTAAATGGATTTAGAGCAATTGGCACTGACTGAACTCTCCAATTAACTGTTTTGCTATACCTGGGTCAGTCTTTTCTATTATATCCCAAACAGGCAATGTGCAGTTTTGATCTTTATCTTTCAATTGAAGAGTAGGAGAAGGAAAAAAAGCTTAAATTTCTGCTGATTGTGTACCTGCTAAGTAGCAGTCACTTGTATAACCTGGGATTTTATTTCTTGAGTTGTTATTTTGGTACTCTCATCCCACTTTCAGCTCAATATTATAACCCCAAGGAGTCCAGAAACTCACTTTCATCAATGTCATTGTTTTGTTTATCAATTACAAAGAATTGTAATTCTTGGGACTATTTCAATCTCTGATATCTCTATTTTGTTTTACTAGACTCTTGAAAAGGACAAATGTGGTTGTCCTTTGAAAACATTAAGCATGATTTACATAGGCATGCCTGCTATAATTGTACCCCAATACAGCCATCAGAGATTTGAGCTCTCCCTCATTTCTGATACCTCTACTCCTGTGCCCTTCCAACTTTCAGCAAGGGAGGCAGAGACTACTTCTTATGTTAATAGCTGAGGTTCATCAGCATAAATTGCTTTTGGGGTGATGCTCAGTGTGCCTGATGCTGTATTTGAGGTTATGATTTGTAACAAACAAGAGAGGTGCTCAACGATTTAGCTGCCGATGCTTGGTTATTGCCGCAAGGGAGCTGAGGGGCTGTTAAATAAACTATGATTTCCTTACATGAGATGTGATTTAAGTGCTACACATGACAGGCAACTGTGCTTAAGGAAATCCTAACATATCCATCGAGATTTCCAGACCCAGCCTAAGAATCAGCTCTAGAGCGTGTCCTGCTAAAGTAGTGCTGAAATAGAAAAAGCACTAAATGAACTGGTGGGTGGAGGAGGACAGGGAGACAAAGGCAAACACGTGACAGATACAAAGATTCACAGGGATTTTGGTGCTAGGCCCTGGATGAGACAAGTTGAGGGTAAGAATCTTATAGGAGAGAATATGGATGTTACATGATACAATGCGAGATTCCAGAGCACACTGGAATATAGCCTTTGCTTTTATCATATGAAAGTTAAAACAAAATTATGACTGACCAATGGGAATAATTACCATATGTAGCCATGGAGTTATTGATTCTACCAAAAGCAAAATATCACATTTGTATTAAAGACATCAATATTTGCATATCTGTCTGTGTTTTATACATGGTAGTTGCTCAAAAAATGCTTGTAAATTTATGTCTCACTAAAGGTCCTTAAAATTTAAATATCCAAGTAAAAATGAAAATATCGATTGATGACTTTTGCTATTTCTTGTAATCTAAGTTATATTTTTTTCATTTCCATGAGCAGACTGTCACACTAATTTTATAGTTGTCTCACAATTGTAAGATACATGAGGGTACTTCAAAAAGTTCATGGAAAATAAAATTGAAAGACAATATAAATCTTTCCATGAACTTTTTGAAGTACCCCCATATGTAAGTTTCTGCTGACTCTAGGGTCCTTGTACTGTGTGATTTTCTTTGTTCTTCTTGACTTAATATTTCCACTTAAGAGATTATGGTGGGTAGATGTTCAGGCTTACTAATTCATTCAATCTCTTCATTTTTTATAAAATATCCCAACACACATACGCACAAGTGCACACACACACACACACACACTCACGTACACATAATGTCTTCTTTCACCTTATTTCTCAGTAATGTGGCCTTTTTAATAAACATGTTCTTTTTGCTCTAAGAAGTCCATTTTCTTGAGTATCCAGGGAAAGAATAGAGTTTCAGATTATAAAGGCACTCAATTTATGTGTTTGTTTTTTAGCACTTGACATGCTTTGTAGTTGTGTATCTATCTCTCTTCCCACTAAAAAGATAATTTTTTGAGTCATGGACATTATCTTTGTGTCCCTAGAACCTAGCATGGTGCCTGATATATGGTAGCTACTCAATAAAAGGATTTGGATGCATTTTGAATTTATAGCTTTGTAAATATCTTCACATTTAAAATCAATACTTTAATCTGATTTCTATGCTGAATAAGATGCTGTACATTTTTGAACCTGGGCTCCAGGTACATGCCACAAGCTTAAATTAGAAATGTCTTCCAGAGCCTCAGTTGTTGGGAGGTGGGAGTGAAAGGGAAAAAGAGGGGTAATGGTATTTTATGGCACATGTGTCTGTTTAATGTGAAAAAGTAATCTTTAGCGTGGATCCCAGTGAAAGTACTTTCCATCAAAAAGAGTTTTCAATTTTCCTGACTCACTCACATAATTCGGTAGATAATATTGAAGGCATTCAGAGATCAGGATATAGAATACTCAGAAAGTAAAAGGGTAGCAAGGCTCAGAATCACAAAAATAAATAAATAAATAAATAGATAGATAGATAAATAAATAAATAGGTAAATAAATGAAGGAGAGCCATTTCTTGAGTAACATACTAAGCAGGCATCCAGCAGTTTTTTTGAGAAAATTAGAAGAAAAAAAAATTCTGTACAGATTTATTGAGAAAGTTCTAAAGTTAACTTTGAGCAATCTTATAAGCAGATACAACAAAAAGGGCTGCACCTGGAAACAAACACCCACAAACTAACAAATTGTATAAACAGCACATGATACCCAGAATAGGATTCACACAGATGAGACAATGCTGAATATAATGCCCACATTTAACAGGAGAAGAGACTTACCAATTTTTAGGTGGGGGTACCTACCCCACTGAATATAATCATTTATAAATAACTTTGGTTGCAAATACATTTGCTTGTTTAAGGAAACTCCTTAGAAAATGACAGTAATCTATTCCGGAATGTTGATGGACTCATGATCATCACAACTTTCATGTTATCTTTATAAAGTTCTACATTAAATAATCCTCTTAAGAACTATTAGAGATAACTATCTACACTATTTGGACTAGAGTTCCAGAGCAAAGAGTGATAAAAATAGAGAAAGCATCCTCGCCTATGAGGAAAGTTGCTTTAACAAAACAAAATAGATGAGCGCTGAACAAGCTTTTCATATATGACTTGTCACCCAGAGACTTTGCAAGGCACTATAGTCACAACTCTTTTCTTTCACACTTACTGAAGAGGTATTGTGCCCTGAACACATTTTATTGGCCAGTGAACTGCAGGATTAAAAAAAAAATACTACTCTTGCCAACTGCTACAAACACAAAGCACTGTAGTTTAAGGAATCTCTTGAGGAAATACAAATCATTGCACTTAATGGCCTGACTATACAAACAGTCACCGAATGGTGTTTATTTCTGGATCCAAGGCCATTAAATTTGTCGGTGGCCCTCCATGCAGGAATAGCCTGCGACGACATTTCATTTTGTGATCTAACTCCCTCAATTTCTATGGCTTCATATGAAAATGAGCATTTTGTAAGTAGCAGAAAGCAGCCTGAGTCTGACATTCTGCAAAATTTTATTTTCTGCATTTACATTTTCAAGAAATAGAAAAGCTTTGTGATATGTTCATTTTATGATAATCAGACACAAAAGAGAGAAGGACAAAGTGGCAGAGGGAAGGAGAAGTGGAAGTGGAAAAAAATATGTGGAGTAAAGTTAGCAAATATATTAAGATTTAGCAAATTGGCAAAGCAAATGGTATCACTCAACTGAGTCTAAAACCAGCCCGCTTATCTAATGTGGCTCTCGATGAATATTTTTCTTTCTGAGATTTCAAAGGCAGTTGTATAATGCAGTATGTTTTCTAATTCTAGAAATCAAGCAGCCCAGGATTTTTTTTCTCTCTGAAATATTGTGATTAGAGTTGGATCCACATGGATCAATTTATACTTGGCTCTTAGAGGATATTATGAATCTGCCGCTATGGCATATTAAAAATATGTGGTGGTGAATTACTCAGCTATTTAAACTTTTCTAATCAATCTTATCCATTCACTCTAATGACTCCACCTAGACTTACAATCAGTGGCCACTCAATTATATAACCTGACTACCAAAAATCCTAAGCTACAGTCCTATATGGACAACTGATGTCTTTTAAAACTAATTAATAATATTATGACACATTCATGATTAGCATCTGATTACTACCCTCCATCCCAATTGGTTTGTTTGTTTATAAATATATTTCTGCTGACTACCTGTGTAACCTTAGTTCCTCATCTATCAAATAGGCATATTAATAACTACTTCACAGACATATTATGAAGATTAAATGAACTAATACAGAGCCCTGTATATAATAGAGACTCAGTAAGAGTTAGTTTCCTTTCCCTCTTGTCCTTCTGTATAAATACTTGCTCTCATCTTGATTGTATTTTTATTGGTTTTATGAATCCTTTTGTTTGAATAGAGAGACATATGTATATGATCTGGAATGCAGTGAATTGATAATGAAATCCTGAGTAGATTGGAGTGATGCCTTGTTTATGTATTTCCCCATCATGATGAGTGTATAAAGCCACAGATATTTGTTCCAGAACAGTAGTTAAGACCTGAATTACAAAGTCAATTTTTTTTTACTTATATGATTTATTCCATGAGGTTTATTAATAAACTAATTATAACATTTTATGTTCATATGCACACTCTTTAATTTATTGAGGAATTGTTTCAAATCATAGATGGAAGGAACTTTGGTTTCACAAATCAAAGTGAGAGCACAGCAATATGGTTCTTGAGAAAAATATTGATGAGATTAATCACAGAATTGTTTTCGTAGAGCCAAGGGTGTCTTTATCAGAAATATGTGCTTGAAAACCAAACTATTTTATTATTTGTCTTATGTATATTTCAAAACACTCCAGTAAACAATTTATAAACATACCCATAGTTTTGCTTGCACATGCATTCATTTCTCTTACAGCAATCAAATGCTACTTCGTTATTACAGATCCGTATATACTATGAAACCCTAGCTTCTATTTTCCACATCAATCGTCATTATGAGATTCATTTCGATAGCCTGTGAGTGGCTTCAGATCCTAAAATTATACAAAAAGTCTGTATGTATAAGCAAATAAACAATCTATTTTTCTTAGGTTGAGTGTTCATAACTTTCAATAGATTCTCCATGGGGTTCTATAACTTTAGCAGGGTTGAGAACTGTTCTACACCTATCACATAGCGAGGAAGTTCAATCCAATTAAGTACTTAATAGATGTCAGGCAGATTGCTTGAAGCTTTCATGTTATTTTATTGTTATTATTCCTTTAACAATCATGTGGCATAGGTAATATTGATATTTTAATTTTCATAGCTTGTGAATGGTCTCTCTGAACTCAGTTTCTTTCTGTCATATTTGACACATCTGGTCTCCTTATCTAAGTTAATTATAGGCATGTTGGGCATTGCTTTGTCTCATCTCCCAGAATGTTAAACATATTATAACCACTTAGTAAAAATGACAATGCTTCTGCTACTATTGATGACATCACAAGTGCAGTTATGACAATATTGGAAAATGAATGATAAGGGTTCCAAATTCAAACTTCCATGACATCAGACCATAGTGTAAATGAGTGGAGCAGGCAGAGTATAAACACAAAAGGCATTGTAGGGCCAAAGGAAAATTATTGAATGGGCAGTTCTAGCAAGTGGTAGCTATGAAGGAATACAGGGTCACTGTTTCTAGAACTTCAGATCTTGTTTCTTTTTAAAACTACTATGTGGATAAAAGAAAATAGCACTGTTCACTGAATCTTGCCCTCATGCCTTTATTTGCTGGTTTTGTGTAAGAGGATTCCATATTGCATTAGTTATGTTCTATAGAGAGAAATAACTGCCATCTTATTTTTTAAATATATAATTAGAATTCAGTTATCATTAAAGTAGAGAGTGATGTCACTAAGATTACAGAGTAGTCAATTTTCAGCATTTCTTCCCCCCCCCCACAAGAAATTAAACAGCAACAATAAGAAGAAATTTGCCATCCTGAAATCATCAGAACTCAGGGGAAGAGGCAGAGAGGCCAGGTGAGCCTGAAAAAATGTGGAAAGCTATAGCCAGCAGGAGGAAGAATAATGTCAAACAGCTCCAGATGTTCTCCCAAGCTGATGTGATACAGCACACAGAGAAGTTCCCTGGCGTCTGCAATGCAGGTGTAGCACTGTTCATGTGAAGTTACTCAGAGCCTGCAGGGGAGAAAAGTACCCTGACCCCTGAGAAAAAAGATTATGTCCCAATGCCACACCTCCAGGCCAGCATAGCTGCTGGTAAAGTTCCCTCACACCTGCATAGGTAACAGGGGCAGAAACCTGTGGGAGGAAAGAATCATTTCTGAATGCTTTATCTCCCTCCTCCAGGTCAGCATAGCACTGTACATGAAGCAGGCCACTGAACCTGTGTTTTCAGAGGTGAGAGAAGAGAGTAAAAGGTGGGTGTTGAATTTGCCCCGTGGTCTATGAGTCATCATGGGGGATTTATTCAGTGCCTCTTACACAGGAAACATCTGGAGTTCTGGGAAGGGGAGCAGGGAGGGATGATTCACCAGGGGTGCATTCAGGCAAAATATTAGCAGCTAATCTGCATCCTGATCAGCATGGGTGCCATACAGTGGAGACAGGCCAAAGCCACAGCTCCATAGTGGACACAATCCTTGGGAAGGACTTAGTCAAGGCCAGATTTTCCACATAGCCCAGTTGCTCTTGTATAGTCTTCCTATACCCCAGAAGTGACTAAATGGCCAACAGTTAAATTCTGGTATGCACAATAAGTCTTTCCCAGACTGTGAAACAATGGCAATGCAGTAATTTAGCTCAGGTGCAGCAACCAAGTTATGGTCCCCATGACAAGTCTTCCCCAGACCATGAATTAATAACAGGACAACAAATTAGTTCTGGTGCAGAGTTTAAGTGGTGGTGGTTCCTACTAATGCTCTCTGTGGAAAAAAACAGGACAGATATAAAGTTGTGTTATCGACAGTAAGGTCTAATACCACCAAAGAACACCTGCAAAAGCTTGGAAAAGGTAACCATCTCCTCAAATGTGAAGCCATCAACATGAAGACATAAAGACTGACAAAGAACAGAAAACTATGACCCCACTAAACCAAATAGAACTTAAGCAATGAACCCAGAAAATGGGAGATTTATAAAGTGTCTAACCAAGAATTCAGAATAATCATCTTTATAAAGTTCAGGGAATCACAAGAAAATACAGAAGAAAAATTAAATATTTGAAAAGCAACCCAGAAGCAGAATGAGAAACTAAACAACAACAAAAGAATCAATTAAAAAAAAAAAACAAAATAAATTCTAGAAATAAAGAATATGTTATCTGAACTGAGAAATTTTATAGGAAGCTCAAACAGCAGACTTGATCAAACAGAGGAAAGAACCAGTGAGCTTAAACACAGAAGAAATAAAATTACCCAATCAGGAGAGGGAAAAAGATAAATGAGGCCTACAGGAATTATGGGACTCCTTCAAATGAAATAACCTTCATATAATTGGCATCTCCAAAGGAGATGAGAGAGGAAGAGAACTTAAAAGCAAATTAAGAATATAATGACTGGAAATTTTCCAACAGAGCCCTAATATGTCTCTCAGCAAATTTCTATGTAGAAACCCTACAGGCCAGAAGAGAATGGGATGATGTACTGAGTGCTTAAGGAAAAAGACTGCCAGCCAAACACTCTTGATGCAGCAAAACTAACCTTCAGATATGAAGGAGATATAAAGTTTTTCCAGACAAACAAAAGCTAAGGGAATTATCCTATACCTCCATTACAAGAAATGCTAACGAGAGTTCTTCATTTTGAATAAGGATGACTCTAAAGAGTAGGAAGAAAACATTTGAAGGTACATAAATCAATAGTAAAGTAAGTACACAAACAACCTCAGAATTCTCTAATGTTGTAAAGGTGGTGAATAAACCACTTACATCCTCAGTATGAAAACTAAAGGACAGACCTAATGTAACAATAACAAATACGGCAACTGTATAAGATAGGCAATAATAAAAAATGTAACTTGAAAGAACAAAATGTCAAAAAGTGGAGGGATAATGTCAGAGCATAAAAATTGACTTTGTTTTGTTTTTTTCTTAGATATCAAAGTTAAGTTGCTATTTTAAATAATTTGCTGTAATTTTAGCATAGTTTTTTGCAAGCCTCATGGTAACCATAACACAAAAATGTATGAGACATACTAAAAACAAATAGCAAGATATCAAAATACACTGCTAGGGAAAACCACTCAATCACAAAAGAAGATGGTAAGATTGGAAAAAAGGAAAAAGGTCAAGAAAACAACCAGAAAAAAGTAACAAAATGACAGTAACAAGTACCTATATCTCAATAATAATTCTAAATGTAAATGAATTAAGACATAGAAAGGCTGAATGGTTTATAAAACATGAACCAACAATATGCTACCTAAAGAAATTCACTTCACCTATAAAGACACTCAGCAACCGAAAGTGAAGGGTGAAAAAAGATATTTCACACAAATAGAAACCAATAAAAAAAAAAAAGAGCAGAAGTAGCTATGTTTATATCAGATAAAATAGACTTCAAGACAAGGAAAGTAAAAAAAGATATTCCTTATCTTTATCAATATATAATGATAAAGAAATCAATCCAAGAAGAGGATATAACAATTCTAAATATATATGGACCCAACAAAAGAGCACCCAGATGTATAAAGCAATTATTATTAGACCTAATGGGAGAGACAGAATCCAATGTAATAATAGTTGGTAATTCAATACCCCACTTCTAGCAAAAGACAGAAAATTAATCAGGAAACATCAGAATTAATCTCTACTCTAGGCCAATTGAATCTAACAAACATTTATAGAATATTTCATTCAAAAGCTGTAAAATACATATTCTTAGCAGAACAAGGAACATTCCCTAGAATAAATGATATGTTAGGTCACAAAACAAGTATCAACAAATTTTTAAAAAATGAAATCATATTAACTATTTTATCTGACCATAACAGAATAAAACTAGAAATCAACAACAAAAGGGATACTGGAAACAGTACAAATACATGGAAATTAAACAATATGCTCCTAAACAATGAATGGGTCAAAGAAGGAATCAAAAAGGAAGTTTAAAAATTCCTGGAGACAAAAAAAAAAAAAAAATGAAAACACAACATACCAGCACCTATGGGATACAGCAAAAGGAGTTCTAGGAGGGAAGTTTATAGCAATAAATGCTCACATTAAAAAAAAAAAGACTTCAACCTAACATTACACTTCAAAGAACCAGAAAAACAAAAACAAACCAAACCCAAAATCAGTAGAATGAGAGAAATAACAAAGATCAGAGCAGAAATAAATGAGTTATAGATTAAAAAAGCAACATAATACATCACTGAAATAGTTGGTTTTTCAAAAAGATAAAAAAAATTGATAAATCTTTAGTAAGACTAACAAAGGAAAAATACTCAAATGACTAAAATCAGAAGTGAAAAAGGAAACATTACCACTGATACCACAAAAATACAAAGGATCATAAGAAACTATTATGAACAACTATATGTGAACAAATTGGAAAATCTAGAAGAAATGGATATTATCTGTACACGTACAACTTACTAAGGTTGAAGTGTGAAGAACAAGAAAACCTAAACAGACCAATAATGAGTAAACAGAGTTTAGCAGTAATAAAGACTCTTCCAACAAAGAAACCCCCAGTACCAGCTAGCTTCATTGACAAATTCTACCAAATATTTAAAAAAGAGCTAATACCAATTCTTCTCAAATTCTTCCAAAAAGTTGAAGAGGAGAAAATACTTCCAAACTCATTCTACTACAAGGCCAGTATTACCTTCATACCAAAAAAAAAAAAAAAAAAAAGACACAAGAAATAAAGAAATAAAGAAAACTACAGACCAATATCTCTGAAAAACACAGATGTGAAAATCCTCAACAAAACAGAAGATTCCAACAACTCATTAAAAAGATCACTATGATTAAGTGGGATTCATCTCAGGAATGGAAGGATGGTTCAACATATGCATATCAGTAAATGTGATACATCACATCAACAGAATGAAGGAAAAAAAAACACATGATCATTTCAATAGATGCAGAAAAAGCATTTGATAAAATTCAACACACCATCATGATAAAAGCAGTCAGCAAATTAGGCATAGAAGGAATGTCCCTCAGCATAATAAAGTCCTTATATGACAAATCCATGGCTAATATTATACTGAATGAACAAAAGTTGGAGGGTTTTTTTCTAAGATCTGAAATAAGACAAGGATGCCCATTTTCCCCACTCTTATTCAGCATAGTATTAGAAGTTCTAGCCAAAGCAATCAGGAAAGAGAAAGCAATAAAAGATACCCAGATTGGAAAAGAGAGAGTCAAACTATCTCTATTTGCAGATTACTTGGCTGCATATATAGAAAACCCTAAAGATGCTACCAAAAATTGCTAGAACTAAAAAATTAATTCAGTAACATGGCAGGATATGAAATCAACATACAAAAGTAAATAGTGCTTTTATTTGCCAATAATACAATCTGAAAACAATTTAAAATTTAATATTATTTATAATAGCTACCCTCCAAAACAAAGTACCTTGGAATTAACTTAACCAAGGAGGTAAAGATTGCCACAATGAAAACTATGAAACATAAGTAAAGAAAATTGGAAAAGACACAGATAAATGGAAAGATATCCTATGTTCTTTTGTTGGAAGAATTAACATCATCATCATCAATGTCCATACTACACAATGCAACTTACAGATTCAATGCAATTCCTATCAACATACCAATGACATTCTTCACAGAAATAGAAAAAAATATCTTAAAAATTGTATGTACCCACAAAAAAACCCCTATAGTTAAAGCAATCTTGCAGAAAATTAACAAAGCTGGAGGCATCACACTGTCTGACTTTAAAATATACTATAAAACTATAGTGAACAAAACAGTATGGAACTGTCATAAAAACAGACAAATAGGTGAATGGAACAGAGTAGAGAGCCCGGAAATAAATCCACTTATTTATAGTCAACTGATTTTTGGCAAAGGTAATAAGAATTCATACATTGGGAAAAGGACAGCTTCTTCATAAGTGGTGCTGGGAAAACAGGATAACCACATGTAGAATTTGGAAACTAGACCTTATCTCTTACTATTCACAGAAGTCAACTTAAAATGAATTAAAGATGTTAATTTAATACACCAAACTATGAAAATACTAGAATAAAACATAGGGGAAGATACAACATAAAGTTGCACTGGACAATGGTTTTTGAACAATGCTTCAATGGCACAGGAAACAAGAACAAAAATAGACAAATGGGATCAGATCAAATCAAAAACCTTCTGCACAGCAAAGGAAGCAATCACCAAAGTGAAGAGGCAACCTAGAGAATGGCAGAATGTATTCCTGCAACTGAGAAAGGGCTAATTTCCAGAACATATAAGGCACTCAAACAACTCAACAGCAAAAAGACAAACAAACAAAAATGATTAAGAAATGGGCAAAGGACCTAAACAAACATTCACCAAAAGAAGACATACAAATGGGCAACATGCACATGAAAATATCACTCATTATCAAAGGAATCCAAATTAAAACAACAATGAGATATCATCTCACTCCGTTTAGAATGGCTATTATCAACAAGATGGAAAATAACAAATGCTGGCAAGGATGGAGATAAAAGGGAATTCTCATACATTATTGGTTTTGGAGTATACTATAAAGCAAATATATTTCATAGGGCCTAGTTTCTTGTTCTTTCAGGTTTAATTTGACTTCTTAAAAGTACATATAAAATGTTTACCTTGCAAAAAACAGGAAATTTTCCCCAGGCTATAGTCTTGGTTGTAAGATAAAGAATTGTAACACAGCAAGGTTGCTGACTCAAAGACAGACAAGTTACTGATTGATATGTAAAGATACTGGGAAGCTTCTGTAGGGAGAAGGAATGTTTGCTAACATCAAGCTTTTGTTGGTGGATCACTTAAATTGCCTTATGAAATGTCACTTTACTTGTTTTACTGAATGTGACCAGCCTATATTGTTAAACTATAACCCCACCTATGTTGTCTTTCTGTAACTTCCTGGTCTGGAGAATAAATGCAGGAAGAGAGCACCAATTCGTGGTTAATTTCCCAAATGGAAGGAATGCCTTGCTCTCGAGGGTTCCGGGAGATTAATCCCTTCGGGGCTTCTCACTGCTCAAAAGAAATGGGCTTTGAGTAATCTTTTGTGGCTCTGTCACCCAGGGGAAAAGGGGTGACAAATCTGTTGGAGGCAAAGCAACAATTGGTGGGAATGTAAGTTAATATAGCCATTATGGAAAACACTATGAAAGTTTCTCAAAAAACTAAAAATCGAATTACCTTATGACCCAGCAATTCCACTACTGGGTATACTTATATATCCAAATGAAATGAAATCAATGTATTGATGAGATACCTGCACTCCTGCATTCATTGCAGCACTGTTCACAATAGCCAAGAGATGGAATCAACTTAAATGTCCAAAAACAGAAAAATAGATTTTACAGTTTTGGTATATATACACAATGGAATACTTTTCAGCTATTTTTTTTAAGATGAAATCCATTAATTTGTAGTAACATGGATGGAACTGAAGACCATCAGGTTAAGTGAAGTAAGCCAGGTACAGAAAGACAAATACCATGTGTAAGAACCTTAAAAAAAATGGAAAGAAAAAAAGTGGTTCTCACAGAAGTAGAGAGTAGAATAATGCTTACCAAATGCTGTGGAGGGAAGAGAGGTTGGGGGTAGGGAAAGAAGTGGATTAATGGGTGCAAAATTACAGGTGGATAGGAGTTAGGTAGAATAAATTCTAGTGTTGTAGGTTGGCTACAGCTAATAATATTATATTGCATTTTTCTAAATAGCTAGAAAAGAGGATCTTTACTGTAATCACCACAAAGAAAGAATAAATGTTTAGGCAATGAATATGCTAACTACCTTAAGTGAATCATTGTATAATATATGCATATACTGAAACAACACACTATACCCCACAAATACATACAATTAAAAATAAATTTAAAAAATTATTAAAGCAGTCAGTTGTTAGAGCTCTGGCCTGGTATTTATCAGGCAGGCTGGCCTAATGTGGAGTTTTTTTCATTCACAAAGTAAGAATGGATGGCTAACTATAAATTAATCATTAAAGGCTTTGAGAAAGAGAGTACAAAGACTCATTTCATGAAAATAACCTTTGTGGTGTAAAGGTAGTATGGGAGGGGTGGTGTATTAAGATCCCCTTGCAGTAGAAGGAACCCAGGAGATTTTGATACCAGAGGAGAGGGTCTGGGGAAGCCCGATTTAAGGGGTTTCAACCCACCCCATCCTCTAGCAGGTTCTTGACTCTGCCACAGGAAAGTATTCAAAAGCAGAGTCATAGTAGAAAGTTAAAGCAGATTTAATGTTGCAAAATAAGGAACACAGACTTCATCCAGAAAGTGCAGCCTAGTTCCAGAGACTGAGCAGGGCCTGCACCAAGTTTAATACAAAAGTAAGAAATACACAATTTAGTACAAAGTATAGGCTGGCTGAAGAGAGTGAGCAGCTGGCCATTAGAAATAAGTTTAACTTAAAGTAAAGCATACGTTCCTCACCAGCAAAATGCAAATTGGCCCCAGAAGAAGTGGGCAACAACCCTGCCTTCTGCTGGGATTTGACTTTTATAGTTTCACTATCTAATACGTACTTATGCTATCTCATGATTATTCCACTAAGGGGATGATTTCCAGTTATGTAACCTAGACTTGCACATGCTCAGTTGGTCTCTTTTAGAGCCTGCTCATTGGTCAAATTCCACCACATGCAGTGAATATATTCAAGAATATTTGGTGCTCTTATAGCACCTCAGGTGGAAAGTCATTCAAGGGATAAACTCCTTTTTACTGAGCATGCTCTGCTACCAAGATTACATCTCTGCCCCTGTAATCTCAATTTCCATGTGCTGGTACTGAAAATGGGTGCTGCAGTCCACCATAGCTTAGGACTAAGAGGCAGGGCTTGAGTTCTAGGGGAGTGGTTTAAGACCCAGGGGAGTGGCCTGAAACCCAACCCCAGGGAGACTGTGGAATGTAGTAACATCTGCAGGGCCTTTTTACAAGTTAATGGCTGTCTCTTGGCCTCATTTAAACTCCCAACAAAACCATTCACAGGTTGATTCCTGCTCCACCTGCCCATTCATTCTCCCGACTCATCACTTGTTGCCCTTCAAGAGAATCACATACATTTTCCATCTCTTTCCCTTCCTGATGAAGACTGGTATGTGGGCTTCTGTACCCCACTGGATTAATTGGGTAATCACTCTCTTGTGATTCCCCACTATGCACCTGAAATAAAATTTGTTATTCCCTTTCTCCTATCAATCCATCTTTTTATCAGTTGTTTTTGTTTTTCTCCTTGGCCCCTACACAGTCCTGGTTGGAGAGCACACAGCATTGCTGATGGAAAGGGACCAAAGCAGGCAGACTTGACTGGTACTGCAATGCAACAATCGGGATGTGGCAAACTATTGAACATGAGAAATGAGTAAGAGAGAAATGAAGATTCATTGGGTATAGATTCTATTATTAGATTGTTTATGTTAAAATCCCAGCTCTGTTACTAAATAGCTGTGTAAATTTGTAGAGATATTTAACACCTTCGTGTTTTGGTTTTACGTTGAATAATATCAATGCCTGCCTCATCAGGTTATTAAGAGGATTAAATAAGCTAATGCGGAAAATGTGCTGAGCCAGTGAAGAAGGGGGCTGCAGTTATGACTTCCATTTTCTGACTTGTGATGCAGTGGATGACAGTTCTCTTTAGTAAGGCAGGAAATATAAAAGGAAAAGCAAGCTTTCAGCATGAGCATGATTATTTCAGTTTGCGGCATATGCTAAGTAAATCCAGATGGAAGAACTTTAGTAATAATGTATGTTTGATGTGGTTTTATGGATTTACCACCTCTAGAATATTTTAATGATAGTTATAAGCTGAGAATATCTTAGATAACAGAAATAGAAAACCAGGTCATAATGGTTTAACAAATAGATTGTTTTTTGTCTTATTTTCATACAGCGAACTATTTCAAAGTAATTAAATGCTGCTTGAGGGCTCAAAGATGTCAGGGTCAATATCTGCAATTCTTTTGACCTTTCCCTCAGGCATCAAGATGGCTGCTGAGGCTTCCTCATAACATCAATATTCAGGATTAAAAAAAGAAGACACCTCCTGCTCCTTTTGTCAGGAAAAACATGCTGTCTCAGAAGCCTTAGGAGACTTTGGCTTACTTATTATTATTATTTTATTTTTTTTTTACTAGAACTATATTATATGGTCAATCTTAACTACAAGGTTAGCTTTGTAATCCTGATATAACTCCAGATTTTTTTAGTGAGTGCTGCAGATTGGACACTCCCACTTCCCCAACCTCATTGAAGCTTAAATCCCCACTGTAACTGTTGAGGGCAGGAAATCCTATTATGGTAATTGAAAAGCAGGGTCTTGAAGAGGTGATTAGATTGTAGGACCATGCCACAGTGAATTAATTAATAATGGTGGTCAGGGGCATGGTTCTAGGGGCTTTAAAAGGAGAGTCTCTCTCTTTCTGCTCAGCCATTCTGCCATGTGAGACTCTTGCATTGATGTAAAGCCACTGCCAAAGAAGAAGCTCACCCAATGTGTTCCTTGGACGTTGGACTTCCCAGCCTATAAAACTGTAAGCAATACATTTTGTTTTCTTACAAATTACCCAGTTCTGGGTATTTTATTATATGCAACAGAAATGGACTAATACAGTGAGGAAGAAGGGATTTGAACATTGGATTGAGGGTTTTCCATAGACAGAATGAACAGCCATCGTTAAGCAATGATTGAACAGGGATTTTGCTCCTAGGAGACTTGGGAGTGACTAGATGACCTATGAAATAATTCTCCAATCATTGGATTCTATAATTTAATCTAGCTAATCTTCAAGGGCATCATTATGTAGTTAATTCAACACTGTCATTGGACAATAACATTTTATTAGCAAACAAATCAGGAAAATAATGAATAGAAAGTAATTGCATTTCAGACCACTGCTGGTTGAATGTTATAAAATGGCTTAGCACACATGTAAGCACTTATTAACATAAGGCTTTATTCCAATTTTATCCCCCTCACTTTCACCCCTCCCACCCTCACATAACATAAATACCTATGGTTGGTCATTTAAGTAATTTTTTTGGTTCATTTACTTGCAAATTATTCAGAGGCATTAATGCATTATGATTCATTTCCTAAGCAAATTGCAAGTGTAGCTACTGCACAATACTGTTTCCTTCCAGTATAATAGCCATGTGTTAGGATGTTTTTTGTTAAGATGTCAGCCCTCTTTGTAATATGTACTATTATCACATATTATACTGTACCATATAATTTATGTATTACAGAAGTAATTATAACAAATTAAATTTGTATTAACTTGGTAGACTGCTGTGCACAATAGTTTGAAACTAAGTGTCTTAACTTTTTATTGTATTTTAAAATAATAATTAATATTTATCATTTAGTAAAAATTATAAACTCTGTTCAAAATTCAGTATAATCTATTCCTTGCCTCATTCAGCATGCTTCTGAGTGATTTTTTTTTTAAATAAAGAAGCATTTATGCATAAATTCTTATAGAAGTGGATAGAAAATAAATAGTTGAAATCCAGCTGAGAATATCCAGCAGGAGAATAATTTCTCCAAACCTCTGTTTGACAAAGAGTCAATGTGTAGAATAAATTGATATTAACGTGAATTTACACAATGTATTTGGGCCATATTTTACTATTACATGTTGGCTGGAAACGTATGCTAGGTAGATAGCAAGTACATTTCTAGTGGTTGCTATAATTTTGTATGAAGCAAACCTGACCAAGAAATAAAGAGACTACTTATCTAATGCAATGTTATAATTTTATCAGTTTTTCCATTTTTAAGTGACTGAGTGATCACCCTCACACCCAGGGAGAAGATAACTTCGGTCTTCTACATACTTATTCCAATGGGGACCTTATAAAATAAAGAGAGAGAAGAGAGTTAAGCCTAAGTGGGGGATCAACAGGAAGCCTTGAAAGAGAGAAACTGATGGATGGGCTTCTGTTTTTCTTAGCCAGAGAACCAGAGGAGAAAACTGGTATCCTTTAGAGTGGGTAATAGAACATGGAGATTTTACTTGCTGAACTCCTTAGGGATCTCCTGTGGGAAATGTGCGGCTTGGTGAAAAATACAGATACATAATCAATGAAAAATGAAGGTCAAAATATTGTCAGATTGATCTAAGTGGTTGGAATGTAAGGTGTTTCCACTTTATCGTACATGTTCTTAAGAAATATTGGGAGGAATATTATCAGACTAGACTTGAAATGTATGAGTGCATTTGAGAAGAGTTGAACCACAGGTTCTACACAGAAGCATGAACTAAATGATCTTTAGCATTTAAGCCAGCCCCATTCAGTGCTTAGAGATAGTGTCATTACCATCTCTCCCCAGGAAGCACAATAAAAATAAAAAATATTAAAAAGATCAACTGAGTTTATGTGAATGAGACTGATGTTTTACCTTTTCCTGTTTATCTTTTTTAAAAAAAATTAGGTATCTCATCTATACTTAGCAAATGACGTGTTGAAAAATTGTATGAGAAGAGGGAAAATGTTTAGAAATTGAAGTTTTACACTTAAGAAAAAACGCGAAATTGTTAGAGTCCTCTTATCTTCATTATTTAGGACAATGGTTCTAAAACTTTACTCTCCATGATAATCAATTAGAGATTTTATGAAAATGCAGACGTACAGTCTGTGTCCCCAGAGTTTTCAGTTTATTATCTGGTAATCACCATTTTTTAAAAGAGCCTTTGCTGATACTGATGAAGTGGTCTGTGCACTGCACTTTGAAAAATATTAGTTTAGGACAATGTTTCCAAATGTTTTTGGTTGTGGACCCTTAATAGTAAATAAATAAATAAATAAATATACACACACACACACGCGTGCGCGCACACACATATATATGTGTATATATACATGAACATTAAACATAAAATAAGTATGTTTTTAAAATGTGCGTGTACTTCTGTCGATGCATACAGTACTTAAATATTTTTAGGTAAAAATATAAATAGAAGTCTAAATGTATATTTTATATATTACTTTTGAATATCCCTTGAGATCCCCACTGTGGAGACAATGGTTCGTGAGAATACCTCTTTGACTTGATTAAAGTTTGTTTACAAAAACACTGTAGCAAACATCATACATGCAGAGAAATCATAGAGACATTTCTTTTTAAATTGGAAACAAGATGAGGATATTTGTTATTTAATATTGCAACAGAGGTTCTAGTAACAAGAAAAGAAAAAAAATTAAATGTATACAGTATTATTTACCTATTATTACATTCTCTTCCTATGAAACCAAGAGAATTTAAAAGCTAACTATTGGACTTAACAAGACAATTCAACAATACCATTGTACTCAAATTTGATACGTAAAAAACAATTTCATTCTTTTACCAGTGAGAAAATGTATTTTAAAAGAAATAATCCTTATGGTTGCAACCAAAAAAAAATTTTTTTTAAAAGTTACATACCTATTAATAAATCAATCAAAAGATACCCAAAACTTCTATTGAGAAAATTAGAAAACTTTATTAAAAATATTAAAAAATACCAAAATATTAATATTGAATTAATATTAAAGAATAAATTGAGAGATATATGGTATCACAAACAGGAAAACTCAATACTGTAAATATTTCAACTCTCCCCTGCTAACTCTCTTTAAACTTTTATTTTTTGTGCAATTAACAAGTTTATTCCAAAGTGTATATGGATAAGCAATGGCAGAAAAAAATAGCTGAAATGTTCCTGAAGAAGAGTGGTGGGGGAGAGATTTTACAATATCAGACTTTATAAAGCTATAGTAATTAAACTATAGTAAATAAATTTCACAATTAGTACAAAGATAGATATATGTTTCAAAAATATAGAGGACATAGATCTGTGGAAACGTGTTATTTTACAGAAACAAAATAATTCAATTAAGTGTCAAAAAGGTGAAGTCTTTAATAAATGTTCTGAGGAAATTGAGTAACCATATTGGAAAATAAGTAAATAAATTCCCCTGTGCTTGTTTGCTAGGGTTGCTGTAACAAAGAATCACAAACTGAATGGTTTAACAACAGAAATTTATTGTCTCACAGTTCTGGAAGCTAGAAGTCCAAGATCATGGTGTCGGCAGGGTTCGTTCCTTCTGAGGGCTATGAGAAAGAATCTGTTCCATGCCTCTTGACTAGCTTCATGTGGTTTGCCTGCAATCTTTGACAGTCCTTGACTTGTAGAAGCATCACCCCGATGTCTGCTTTCATCTTCACATGGCATTCTCCCTGTGTGCTGTATATGTCCAAATTTCCTTTTTGCCTTTTTTATAAGGACATTGGTCATATTGGATTAGCGCCCATCCTATAGACCTTATTTGAACATGATTATGTCTGCAAAGACCCTCTGTCCAAATAAGGTCACATTTGGAGGTACTGGTGGTTAGTACTTCCAACTTATGAATTTGGGGGAGACACATTTCAACCCATAACACTTCCTCATACAATTTACAATAATCATTTTATGGTAAGTCAAAGACCTAAATTTGGAAAAGAATACTTAAAAATGTTTAGAAGAAAATATATGGAGTACCTATATGACCTTGTTTAACAATTCAAAGAAGCATAAGCCATAAAAAGAAATGCTGATAAATGTGATTGCATTAAAAAGTTTAAACTTCTTTACATCAGAGTGGTAAGACAGACCACAAACTCAGAGAACATATTTACAAGCCATATAACTGACAATGGGTTAATATCTATACCATATACAGAATTCTTATAAATGAAAAAGTAAAAGACAAACAGTTCAGCAAATAAATGGACACAGTATCTATACAGACAATTTACATAAGAGAAAAACTGAATAGTAAAAAGTGCAATAAAAGCTGCTCAACCTCACTAATTACTCAAAGGAATACAAATAAATGCCATGAAAAGATCTTTCTTTTTTTTTTTTGTTGCTGTTTTAATATTTTTTTATTTTTATTTTTATTTTGTCAATATACAATGTAGTTAGTTATTGTGTCCCATCACCGAAACCTCCCTCCCTCCCTCTCCCCCTTCCCACCCAGATGGGTCCCCTCCATTTTCTCGTTGTAAGAGCTTCAAAAAAAAAAAAAGTTGAGGTTGTTAAATCTTCCTCCCCGCCCCCCCGTTTTTTTTTTTTGTTGTTGTTGTTGATGTTGTTGTTGCTGTTTGTTTGTTTTTGTGTGAGTGTGTGTGTGAGAGTGTGTATGTATGTGTGTGTGTGTGTGTGTGTGTGTGTGTGAATTTATTCATTCACCTTTAGCTCCCTCCAATAAGTGAAAACATGTGGTATTTCTTTTTCACTGCCTGACTCGTTTCACTTACTATTATTCTTTCAAGGTCCATCCATGTTGTTGCAAATGGGAGTATTTCATTTGTTTTATTACACGTAGATTGACAAAAACTTGGAAGTAGAAAGTGTAAATTGTTGGCAAATGTATGGAGCAATGGGGACAGTCATACTTTGCTGGTGGATGCATAAATTCATATACCCACTACTCTTCACGACGTCTCGTAAAGTTTGGTACACATCCCGCAGGACCAAGCAACTCCTCCTACGTATGCTCTTTAGGAAGATCCTCACATGTGCTCATGGAGGAAAAACTATGTATATTTATATGTAAATATATTTGCATATGCCTATACACACACACAAACACACACATACACATACGTATATATAGTACATTATATATATATAGAGAGAGAGAGAGAGAGAGAGAGAGAGAGAGAGAGAGAGAGAGAGTACATTATTTTAAATACTGAAAAGTTGGAAAACAATCTGAATGGATAAATTAGTGTGCTAATAAAATGAGATAATATTAGAACCTTAAATAATTAGAATAGAGGTCTATGTATTCAGTATCATTGAATTTTGCATACACAATACTGAAAAATTTAAGTAGAATGATCCACATCATAAGATTTCACTTACATAAATATTAAAAGTATGCCCAACAATATAATCTATTGTTCATAGATATATGCATCTGTGGTAAAAATGTAAAGATTGCTCGGGAAAAATGAACATCAAATTCAGGATAGTCATTTGCTCTGGAGGGTAGAGAGAGTAAGCAATCGAGGTAAGGGGAGTTTGACTTCATTTTAACATGCTTATTTACCAGTGGCGGTGGGTGCATGGGTGCTTTTTATATTATATTTTACATCTTTTATGTTTGTCTGAAATATTTCATATTGAAGAAAGACATTTATATTGAAAAACTAAACAGAAAATATAAATAAAATGGAAAATGAATCAACATGTAAAAAATAGCCACAATATGAAATAAGAGAACAATCTGAATAAAACTAGACAAAGATAAATGAGGGTTAGACAATAAAATATATTGGAATCTGTTTCAAAGTCTGTTCACAGAAACACGCAGTGTTAGTAGAAATGTGGACAACAAACAAAAATAGTGTAATAATTTTCCACCCAAAAAGAAAGGAGGTGAGTTTCAGGTATTAGAATTGTTGAAAAGTACTCCTGGCAATTCTAGTGTACCAGGTACGAGAATGGCAGGATTAGAGGATAAAGAAAGAATTTAACGGAAGATCACATTTTGGAGGGTTTCTTTAGGTGCTTTATTTCTGTTTATTAGGTGAAAATAACTTTTTCATTCCCCAAATGTTTTTATATATTGGTTTGGGGATAACAATTACTGTGTATATGTATATGTGTACATTTATATGTGGGTTTTCATAGGAATTACAATATTCCATTGCTTGTTTTAGTCTTTCAGAATTTTATATCTGATTTCTAGAATTTGAATTTTGTAATGTATTACATCAATGATTAACTGGCAATGTTATCTGATTGTGAACTTCTTGGGCCATTCTAAAGGAATGGTTTTGATTAATCTATCTTTGATATCTCTTTTACCGGAATTACATCAAAGAGAGAAAATAAATAAGAATTTATTATTTTCATTTAACAAAATCAATGATGTATAGAAATCTCATCTCGTATTCTTTCTTATATATTCTATAGTACTCAATAAAACTAGCTGTGCTAAATGATTAATTCCTAAATTTAAAATGGAATGTCTGCTACAAAATTAAATCATGGCCAGTAGACTGCATGGCATAAATCCTTCACAGGGTGCTATAACCTTTATCGTTTTTGAAATGTGCCCCATCAAGGAGCCCTCAGGCAAATGTACAAGGGATCCATGTGACATTTACATAGCCATTGTGTCAGATTAGACTTTGTGATCCTCCCACATCATTAGGCAAAGCCTGAATGGAGCCGATGCATGACAGATTGCCCAGTGCCTGATGCATAGCAAATAAATAGCGAAACAATGAAGCTTTATTCACACTTGGGCCCCATGTCCAGGGGATCCCCTGATAGAAGGCAATCTTGAAGTTTAAGCCCTTCAAACTAGAAGGGCAGGACATTGATTCAGCACCATTTCTTTTCAGTAGCACATAATTACCCATTAATGGCATGATCTTCTTCTACAACCCAGGGCTAAACAGCAGGCAGCAAATATTTTACAGCTGGCATATTTCTGGATAACAGAGTCTAGTGAGGTTTTTTTTTTTTTTTTTTGATTAAAGATTGATTTCCTTATGGTGAAAAAAAAATATGTTACCTCTGGTCACCAGCAGCCAAATTTTATTCACTTATTTTTTTAAAAAAATTGCACACAATTTTTGGTGTTGTGAGTATATTCTCCTAAAAGAATAATGTACACTACTGTAGAAGGAGGTAAATTGAAAACAGAGTTTCTTTCTGGTAAAAGATGGTTGATGTAGGAGAATTTGTCTACTTTTTTGAGTGGAATTTGGCCTTTCCATCTGTGTTTTAAAATCATTCATGAATTGCAATGACTAAAAGATAAAGTAGCAAGAACCAAGGACTGGGGTGCAGTGGCTAGAACTTCAGGAAAAGAGTCAGCAGGTCTGAAAGAGTCTTTAGGTCTGTTCTAAAGGCAGAACTAAATAACTGTTCAGATTTAACTTTCTAAGTCTTATTTTCCATGTATAAAGAATGACCATGCCATTTATCATACGAACCAGGACGCATTTGGGAGTAAAGAAGGATGCATATTGCAATTGTAAATGGATAACAGATCTAAACTTGAGCTGTACTGGGCAAACAGCATTTATAGTCACTTTGTGCTATGGCTCGAATGTGTGTGTCCAAAATTCATGTTAAAACCTAACTACCAAGATGGTTATCAGAAGCTGGGTCCTCTAAGAGGCGATTGGGAAGTGATTAGTGCCCTTATAAAAGGGGCATCAGAGAGCTGCCTCCTCTTTTGCTCTTCCATCCCTTCTGCCACGAGAGGACACAGCAAAATGTCCCTCACCAGACACCAAATGCCGGCACCTTGATCTTGGAGCTCTCAGCCTCCAGAAATATAAGAAATAAATTTCTGTTTATAAATTATCTAGTTAGGGCAGCAGGAACAGGCTAAGATGTTTTCATTAACTGTAAAATGGAATTTGACATTAAATTATCTCTAAATCTAGCTTTAACAGCTATGATTTAGAGTCAAAGTCTCTTTGATAATATAGTGGCACATGGGATGGAAACTAAGTGTCAAAAATGGGTAACTGAGGCAATGAGTAGAATGACCAGAAGTCAAGCAAGAAAATGAGTCTTCCATTTGCATCCTTATGCCTTCCATCTGTTTATTATTAGAGGGGAGAGAGGATAGTTTTCATGTTAGCCTCTTAAAAATATTTTGTATTATTTATGTCATTTTATTTATAAGATTTTACCAATTTATTGAAAGTCTGCTGAATTTCATGATAATCAACTTAGTGACTGTAAATTTGTCCTTTAATTCTCCATTTTTTCCTCAAGTATCACACTCTCAAAACAATACCTTCATAATAATTGCTCTGCCTTCTCCTCCACCACACACGCACATGCACACACACACACACACACACACACACACACAGTCACACACACACACATGCATGCCCCAAGATCTAGGAGTACAAAAAGGTAAGTGGATAGGTCTTTGTAATTTCTGAGATAGCAGTTTTCAAAAAGAAGAAAAAAGTACAGGAAACAGCAGGAAGACTTAAACACTTAGCATAAATCAAGTGAATAGGATGGAAGTAAATTCAAGAGCCTAGAATATTTGTCTCAGTTCGAGGTATTTCTATTTGCTGATAAAGAGGTTGGTATTGGAATAGTCATCCAAAATGTGCACTTCAAGGCTCTGAAGGAATTAAGTTTAGATAGAAAAATCTCACCTTACATCAGGGCTTACTGGCAAAATATGTAACCTTGAAGAAAACAATTTTCTAATAAGTAAATAAATCAAATTGATTTTTAAAAATATACTCGAATTGTGCTTTACAACTTACGAGGCACATTTACACACATTATCTTACTAATAACCTTAACAAAATTTGTTAATACTTTTTATTGTTATTCCTTTTACATTTAAGGAAACTGAAGCGTGGGGAGGTTAAGCGACTTGCCCAAGTACATGTAATAAGTAAATGGAAACTCTAGTATGTGATTTCAAATCTTATACAGTATCAAAAATAGGATTTCCAGTGATATTGAAAAAAAAGTATTGTTCAAAAAGAGAAGGACACTCCTGTGTGAATTTAGGGTTA
>NW_007726630.1:423872-433951 GCF_000696425.1 Galeopterus variegatus | reverse complement strand
CGTGGGGAGGTTAAGCGACTTGCCCAAGTACATGTAATAAGTAAATGGAAACTCTAGTATGTGATTTCAAATCTTATACAGTATCAAAAATAGGATTTCCAGTGATATTGAAAAAAAAGTATTGTTCAAAAAGAGAAGGACACTCCTGTGTGAATTTAGGGTTAATTAATTTCAAGAATTAATTCAAGAATGAAGAACTCAGCCTTCCCAAAATAGTAATTACTATAGCAAAAGATTGCAAAATACTCTTCTCATGTGTAAAATCATAGTTCCCTCTCTTCTCTGTTCTGGTGCAACCAAGCCTTTCTGACCTTCTTAATTTGTGTAATTATCTCAGCACATCTCTAATGAGGGCTCAGTTTGCTGGGAGAACTCATTGAACTCCAACCACTGTAAAATAGACCTCCTATAGGAAATGAAAGCGTTTGTGAAGAGGTGCAAGTAATATAAAATAGAACCAGAAAGTCATTCAACTCATACATTTGACAGATACATACCAGAGATATAATATTTCTTTTAACATAATATGGTGAAACTCTATTTAAGAAAAACGTTTGGATTAAAAACTTAAAAATTTTCTTAAACTAGTTTTATGCCCCAATTCTTAGAAAAAAATACTTCTAAAATTTGATTCATACAGTTTTCTGCAATTGAAAGTAAAGTATCTAGAAAATACCTGCATTTTTTTTCTTGATGATTACAGATCTAATTATGCCTCAGGGTCATTTTTCAGAGCTTTGTTTTCATTGTATAAGATTTTTGATGTAGATATTTTAAATAACTGGCTACAGAAGATAGCCTGGAATTTTCTTTTGGAAAATAAAGCCCAAATATTGGCTTGTCAACTACTTAGTTTCCTTTGCTTTAAACAACAAATCAAGTGATTCCAGATTCCTACTACTGGAATCTTCCTAGGTCTTACTGTTAGAAATAATCAGATTCATGAGATCCTTCTGTTGAAGAGACTATTTAAAGAGATCATGAATCTGATTTTGGATTTGATCATTCAGTGAGCCTCCATGTTTACAATTTTTAAAATTATATCCCAATGATTTGCTACTCTAGAGACTCGGAGAATTGTTACCAGATGACCAAGATCACTGCCATGGTTTGAATGTCTGTCCCCTCCAAACTCATGATGGAACTTAATCCCCAAAATAGTGTTTGAAAGGTGGGATTTTTAAGAGGTGATTGGATTCTGGGGACTATGCCCTCATGAATGGATTAATCCATTCATGGATTATTGGTTTATGGTTTAATGTTTTAATGGGTAATCAGGGAGTAGACTGGCTTGAGAAGGAGAGCAAGTGAGCACGTGAAAACACCCTTCCACCTCCTCACCATGTGATGCCCTGCATCACTACAGGACTGTGTCGAGACTCCCCACCAAGAAGAAGACCCTCACCAGATGCAGTCTCTGGACCTTGGACTTCCCAGCCTCCAAAATGGTAAGAAATAAATTCTGTTTCTTTATATGTTTCCCAATTTCAGGTATTCTGTCATAAGCAACAGAAAATAAACTAATCCAATGGCCTTAATGTTTCTCTCAGATTGACTAAACTTTAGTCAACTTCTTCCTGACTCAAGGCTCTAACTTCTCTTTTCAAAGAGCATTTACTTTGGAAAACTTGTATTGTAAATTATTTTTCTTCCTCTTTATGATATAAATCGTTTAAAGAAGTCTCTTGCCAATTTCACAATCAAGAAATGTCTTTCTCAAGGACCTAGGAGACATCTCTTTGAAATGTAATCATTATGGAAGATAGAAGCCCTATCTCCCAGTCTCTGTGGGAGGGTAGAAGCTTAACTTTAGTGGGCACCTTGATTCAAATTGAATGTGGATCATGATGTATGAATAAAATTCAGGCAAGAGTAGCTACTTTTAATTCTACCTACTAAGAGCCCTTTTTGATAGAAGTAGGTTAGGCCATTCTGAGAAAGGATTTATAACTTATGCTAAACAGGGTTACTAACAAATACTTGGAACTCTCTGAACAAAGATTCTTAGGGAAATCAGGACTCTTTAGAATTGATCTGTGAAGCTGAAATATGATCTAAGCACGCACGCCATTATTTTAAGTTTCAAACTACATCTCGATAGGTAGAACTTCTATTCTATCCTCTAGTTGTTAGAGTAAATAAACAGCCCAGTGAGTCTTTTTGTTTTACTTTACACACTTGCTAAATGGTATAATGTAAGAGTTGGAAGTGGTTGATAGTTGAGGAGAATGAAGAAATAAAAATAATTGTTTCTGACAGTGTAGATAGTCACTTCTGTTACTTATTTCCTTAAATTGAAGAGAACCAGAAAAATAAATTATAAACAGGTGACAAAGCAGTGAAAAGGGAACATAAGGAAACTAAGTTGCCTCTTCTAACAGAGAGTCAATATGATCCATCTCTTAATCCTTCATCTGGTTCTGTACCCCCTCTGAGAGTAATAAAACTTCAAAAATACCTCAAAGTAGGCAAAAACAAGTGCTGGGATTCTTTACCCTCATGTAACATGCAGGTTGCTAGGAATAAATATAACTTGTACAATATTGAACCAAAAACGGGTAATGGCTATTATCTGCCATTTTCAGAAATGGTAATAAGTTATATAGGAAACTGCATGATATTTCCAAGCAGAAAGTGATTTACTCTGCTGAAGAATTTTTGAAACAGTCATTCCATCCCTACAATGCACAAGAGAATGTTAATCCCACACGAAGTACATTTCCACTGGAGAAAAACATAAACATAGAAGGCTCAGATTTATAGAGAGAGATGAATAGACATTATCATCCTGCAACCATTTTTCTTAACAAGTAATGCAGTGACTCTTACCTTTGTCAACTCAAATGTAAGATATATTTAAAGAATGTATTTTGAGAAAGGGTAGTTGAAAAAATTAAAACTATCTGTGTTTAAAAATACGAACCCAGTGAAAAAGACATCTTTACGCTGACAGTAGGAGAAAAGAAGAAAATGGGCAATGTATTTTGAGAAAGGGTAGTTGAAAAAATTAAAACTATCTGTGTTTAAAAATACGAACCCTGTGAAAAAGACATCTTTACGCTGACAGTAGGAGAAAAGAAGAAAATGGGCAAAAAAAATGAATCCAGATGAGACCTGAACTTTTCCCGCCTACCAGTTAATAGGAAGCGTTTTTCAAAGTTAGGCCTTCAGACTGCTTGTCACAAAACCAGGCAAGCTACTTCCTTAAATTCCTGGTTCCACCCCAAACCTATTGAAATATCATTCCTGGAGGCTGGGCTTGTATCCTCAGATGAGGTTTATGGACATCAAAACATGGGTATACTAGAAAATTTGTCTACCATGCTTCTAAGTTCCCACACATCTTTCTGTATCTGTTTATACCTGAATTTCTTATTGAGGAGATGGAAAATTGTACTTTTCCTTTCTTTTTCTCTTTTTTCCTTCCTTCTTTATTTTCAACCATTTTTCTTCTTTCCCTTCCACCCTCCTCCTTTTTTTTACTTCTCTTTTTTTGTTCCTTCTTTCCTCCTTCTCTTCCTTTTACCTTGTTTTAATGATTTATAAACGATAATTAACATGTACATGAAACAATTAAAATACTATATAGCTTTTGTGGTTTATCAACAAATGTACCTTCCGAAATTATTTAATAAATGCTTCAAATATAGACTATAGATTTTACTAATGTTTATCATTGCAGAATTTTTTTTCAGATAAAAAAACTACTTATAATATGAGAAAACTGAGGTTTATTGTCTATTACCATATGGCAGAACACTACATGGCTAACTCTAAAATGGTATTTTTTTTTTTTTTTCCTTTTTGTTTTTTTTCGTGACTGGCAACAGATCGCAACCCTCAGTGTTGTGCCCACACCTCGCTCAGCCAGTGAGCCTCCGGTCTGTATGTGGGATCCGAACCCTCTGCAGGAGCGCCGCTGTGCTCCCAAGTGGCGCACTGTAGCGGTGTGCCACCGGGCCGGCCCTAAAATGGTATTTTGGAAAGGTAAGTTGGTGCACGTTTATGATGTTGCTTTACATTGCTATACTGCTTATAGGCTTAGAGGCTTCACTTGCTAGTTGTTGAAAGTACTGGATAAGGTTCTTTTCCAGAGAAGATTTCCTTTGACATCTCTTCAAGTAGACAAAGTCTCCAGGTTTTAGGTTATACATAGTTTAGGAGGAGTTTGAGGAAAGGCTGTTTGCAACTTGATGATAATATTGTCTGTATTGCATGGGTGCTCTGCATTAAGATTTCCTTTGACATCTCTTCAAGTAGACAAAGTCTCCAGGTTTTAGGTTATACATAGTTTGGGAGGAGTTTGAGGAAAGGCTGTTTGCAACTTGATGATAATATTGTCTGTATTGCATGGGTGCTCTGCATTATTTGGCCATATTTGCTTGCAAATGGGCGGAGTCTAGGATTAGAGATAATATCCTTAGATATATAAATATGTTGGGGCTCAAAAAACAATACTCCAAAATATGGCACTTTGGCACACTAAGTGATTTAAACAAAGGAGACTAAAGTCTTCAGAAATAAACTTCAGAACCGAGGTTTCTCTCTGATTTTCTCCTGCTCTGCCCTCCCACCCCACCCGCACACTTTTCCCTCAGAAGCACAGGGAAGGATTGTCTCTGAAGTTCCCTTAACTGAGAGAAGTTCTTCCACAAGGAATGCAATTGTCCTGAATTTCCTCCCTAGCAGTCTCGTCAAACAACTAGGAAAGATTAATTCCTGGAGAGGAGATTAAAAGTCATTACTGCACTCAGGCAGGCTATTGCCTATTATTCTGGAGGCTGCTCTGAAACAAATTGTTATTATTATTATTATTACCTGAGATACTTTATCTGCATAATAAGGCAACTTTTGTTCATAGTGTAGTTCTGCCCTTCACCTTCCCATAACTTTTCACCACCTTCCCCAGAGCCCAGAGGAACTTTGTTCCAGGCCACTAGCTTCTCTCTATGCATTTTCTCTAAAATTACCTATATCCCCCATCTCCTTCTTCCCTAGAAAGAGGGTATTTAAACTTCAATCATCTGGATCTTCCTTGAGTCTTATATTTTGTGTGGCTCCTGTACATATGCACACATTAATAAATCTGTATGCTTTTTTCTCCTGTTAATCTATTATCAGTTTATTTCAGCAGACTTAAAGACTCAAACCTTCAGAGGACAATGGGAAAAATTCCCTTTGCCACTACAAATATACCTATTACTAACTTCTAAAAACAAAGTTGATAAACTTCCAAAAGAGATTTTCTTATTTTTAAAAAGTTAAAGGGGAGGAACTTGGAGTAAGAAAGTTTATGTGTTCCTCAAAGTTTGGGCTAACTAATTTGAGAATTTAATTTTTATTTTGTTCTTTGCCTGAAGATTGGATTGTATGCACAGTGGAATTTCTGAGCAAGCTATTATACCTCACAGAGCTTTTTAATGACATTTCTAATAAAATGAGTGTTAGGTTCAGTGAGACAGAGAAAAGGCAGAGCTGAGCCAGGCACTATTTCAGCCAAGAAGCTTTATTCCACTAGCACAGAGGGGAGACCAAGTCAGATCAGCTCCTGCCCCTGTACAGACTAAAAAGGTTTTATAAGGTTTGAATTAGAGGAAGGGCGTTGGGTGGTCATTTTTGCATAAGAATCTGTTTTGCACAAATTCCAGTTTTTCTTGGAAAGCAAGGGGTTAGGGGATGGAAAGTTGATTAACATGGCTATGCTGATGTTAAGTTGGCCATGAGTCCTAATAATGAGCATTTCTTTTAATAGAAAGAGAAGTTGGGACTCCCAAGTAGGAAACATGAAATTGAGTACTTTTTTACCATTTCAGAATGATAGTTCTACGGGAAAGATTTGACTCGCACTGAACACAGACATTCATCCACCAGAACATACTCATACTCCATTGCAGAGGGGTAATTTTATGAAGTCCATTTGGGATTATTCGAGCATGCCTGAGGATTTGGTTGCATCCATGTCCTTCCTGTCCAGTTTTGTCAGGATTTTTTTTTAGGCAGGTGAGAAAAATATTAGAAACAATGTATCCTTATGGTTTGGGATAATCTCATTTGGATCTCAGTGACTTCCACTTGTGATCTTTTGGCACTGCCAGGTACCCTCCTGGAATGTCTGGCATTATCTTTACATAATTTACATCTAGGTCTTTTTGAATATGTTTTTCTCTGATTTAGAACAAAATTTGGCTTATATGATGGGCCCATTGCAGAGACATAACAAGATTACAGGGGCAAACATTTTGCAAGGACTATATGCTTGGTGTAATGATTAGCTAGGACAATTTTACTTCTCTTAGTTTCTAGGTCACTTTTATTTAAAAAAAAAAAAAAACTTTAATTTTTTTCTGAGCTTCTGCCTTTATAAGAGCTATTTCCTTTAGCAGCATTAAGGCATCTAGAATTTTCTTGACCTATTGTTCAAGGATTGTGCTGAGGTTAAGAAACCTTGCTTTTCCCGAAGTATCCCACATTAAATGGAGGACCTACTCTTTGTGTAAACATTAACTCTGTTCTCTCTGGCAAGTTAGCAGCTCTCATAAAGACAATCAGTTCAGCTGATATGTCTCCCACCCACCCTAAAAATAAAGACTTATATTTCAAGGGTGAACTAAGATCTATTATGGCACAGCCAGCCTGATAATTTCTCATTTCTCATGACTCATCAGCAAATAGATTTGATTCCAAATTATCCAAAGAAGTCTCTAATAACTGCTCCTGGAGCACTGGCAATCTTTAGAGGCTAAACAGTCATGTGTTTTCTCTTTTTCTGGTGAAAAATAAACATGACAGCAGTGAAAGTACCATAGTGATGAATAGTAACATGAGAAGGAAAAACAAAGAATACCTCATCATGATATGCAAGCCAGCTCATCAAGAAATATTGTGTACTTTTAGTAAGTAACAAAGACTTTGCAGCATTAAAACTATTAGGTTCAAAGAGACTTCCAAATGTTATCAGCAGAAGCCTGCACGAGTTTATCAGTGGTTGATATATCAAGGCGGGAGAAACCCTTTGCCACTGGATCTACAGAGAAACTGTCATAAGCTGTGGGTACTTGGTGATTTCCCTGTAGTAGCATTAAATCACACGAGTCTGACCAGATAGTTCATGAACAGACAAGTAGACAAACAGATCACATAGGTGAGACTTGAAGAGATAACTTATTTCACAAAATTTCTGTTCATGTTTATGTTCCCCATGTGAGAGGTTCTGTCACTGAGAGTCAGTGTGATCAAGATATAAAGTTCTGTTCATGTTTATGTTCCCCATGTGAGAGGTTCTGTCACTGAGAGTCAGTGTGATCAAGTTATAAAGAGAAGAAGCAATTTCAAAGAAGATAAGACGATAGGACGCCATAGTCTACAACAGCCAGTGAGACTTAGAAATTCCCTGAATTGTCTTTTAATAATTAGTCAAGGGAAGATGTGGATGGCTTGTTGTCAATCAGAGGCAAGTTATTTACCTTTATGAGAAAGATCATAAAATAATAAGAAGAAAATAAAAAAGAAAGAAAGAAAAAGAAAATTGCTAGCAAAATTGCAATTTTTTTCTTTAATATATTTTTATGTTTTGGGTAATACAATAAGATGGTAAAAAATTTGTTTTAGAGATTTATTTGTGGGTTTTAGCAAAAGTCACCATTAGATATAAGTAGAATAATAAAGGAACTTGAGGTCCTTGAGATTTTAAGGATTTGTGAAAAGTAAAATCATTGACTGTCTCTCTGGAGCATGACAATCCATGTGCACTGTTAGTTTCACTAAGTAAAGATGGACAGGTATCAAACGCTTGAATCCAAGGAGATCCTAAAATAGAAAAAGCATAGATTCACAACTGTGGATGGTTGGGGTTGAGAAAAGAACAGTATTTGGATCTGAGACCCTTGAAAACCTGGGCATAACTGTCTTATAGTGCTATCTTAATAAATCTGCCAAAGTCTATTAGTATTTTTAGGTCAAAGAATTTATAGGATAAAAGTACTAGATTTCTTTTCTTGTTAGTCCTATGCTGTGGGCCTCCTTTGCTTTTAGTTTTAAAGGGTACTGTGCAAGCTTGGGTAAAGTTAAGAACAGTCACTATGAATCCTGATGGGCTTGGCTCTTCTAATCTAACCAGTGGAGGCAGAATCTTTGGCCCATGTAGAGTCAAGAACCTTATAGAGATCTTCAGCTTGTGTCTTATACAGCACGAGGATTCAGCTAAGCTGCATCCTAAATTAAACATGACATGATTATGAATAAGGGAGTGCTCAGGAATTTCAAGAAAGAAATCCTTTGAGGAACACTTAATTTGGTAATTCCAGTTACATAATAAATCTCTCCCATTTCAAGTGGCTGAAATGGTATCAGATAATAGAAAAGTTTGTTTTCCAGTGAAAGGATCAAGAGTAACAGTTATTGGCTGGGAGAGAAAGAGTGATTGATTATCTTCATTTGGTTCATTCAGCGATTCCACTGAAAAGGGATAGCTGTAGGGGTGGGGTTTATTGTTGAATATGTAGCATCTGTACCTATTAAAATAATTAGAAAGAAAATGGTAATTTTTCTCAATAGGTAATGACAATTCTCACAAATTTAGGTGAGGAATTAGAAATGGGGCCCTACGTTTTCCCCTGAAGCCTGGTGTTCACCGGATTTGTTCTTGCTTTCTAAATTTTTGGGGCCAATGCAGGGCAGTTATTATTCTGGTGGTGGTTGTTATTCTTTTGTTAACTGGTCGTGCACAAGTATGGGAGGAGTTAGAACCGACAGTTGTTTAATTTGCAAAGCCACTAATTTGTTTTACACCTTATTTTTTTTGTTGTTTTAAGTCCCTTCAAAATGTTCAGCCAACTGCACGAGGTACGACAGGGGAGTCAGGGGAGTTATTGGACAGCCCAGCATTTAATTTCTAGCTGTATATTTGCAAAAGGAATTTTTATTGTCAATTTATAAGTGTGGGTGTTCAGTGAAATAAAGCTCCTATGATATCATACTTTGTTATTCAATACTTTATAATTTAGTATATGGTTAAATTTTGTGAATATTTCAAACATATTTCAGAAGTGTCCCCATTTTCTGGTTTTTTTTTCTGATTATGTTGGATTTTTAATTTTTTTTAGGAGCTATACAAACCATAGAGACTGCTGAGAATATATACATTCACATATACATTTATAAACACATCAACCTAGTTAATAACTTGTGGTAGAGATTCTCCAAAGTGGGCCACTATCAGTTAGTCGCTTCCCTCCTGGAGTATACACGCCTCTACCTCCTTCAAAAATCATAGTTGATTTCCCTTCCTCTTAAATCTGAGATGACCTTGGGCCACTATCAGTTAGTCGCTTCCCTCCTGGAGTATACACGCCTCTACCTCCTTCAAAAATTATAGTTGATTTCCCTTCCTCTTAAATCTGAGATGACCTTGTGACTTGCTCTGACTAATAAAATGAGGCAGAAGTGGTGCTGTGGCAATTGCAGGTTTAAGCTTTGGTCGGCTTGGCAGCTTCCACTTACACTCAGGAAAATAGCCACTGTACATTCAATGAGTTTAGGCTACACTAGTGATTTAGGAGATACCACATGAAGAGAGAGGGTGAGCTTGGGTAAAGGTGTATTAAGATGTATGGCACGTAATGATGTCTTCTTGTACCTTCTTGTCCAGCCAGGCCTTTAGATGAAGGAGCCTAGTTAGTGACCCAAGCTGATAGCACAGATCTAAAGAACTATTTAGCCAATCCCTGCCTGAATTCCTGACCCTGACAAGTGTGAAAAATAGTAAATCTCTCTTACTTTTAGCCACTACACAACCATAGGTTATTAAACCAAACCTAATAATCTATAACTTTTGTTTTGTCTACTCTATTATTTGATCAAAAATCCAGGCAATATTCTACTGGGATTAGATTAAGGATTTGACAATTTCTATTTGAAAGTATATCATTGTCTGCTTTGTATTTTTAAGATAATATAGCTGCATAAATTATGTCCTGATTAACAGTTATAGAGGGCTTGTATTGCACTTGGCACTCTTCTAAGCACGTTACATATCCAGTTGACCCTCGAACAATGCAGAAGTTAGGGGTACCACCCCCCCC
>NW_007726630.1:415605-423421 GCF_000696425.1 Galeopterus variegatus | reverse complement strand
CCCCCCCCCCCCAACAGTTGAATATCTCTTTATAACGTTTGTCCCAATTTCCAGATTAGAATTTGAGCCTCAGTCAGATACGTAACCTGATTGAGATCCTCCATCTACTTCTTAAGTGGCAGATAGTGTGATTCCAAAGCCTGAACTGCTTTTACTACACACCAATGCCATGATGGGTCTTTCACCTCATTCTCTATTATATGTGAAAAATGTGATACAGTACAGGGTTATTCTCATGTGCTCTCCCAGAGCCACAGCCCGACTGCACTGTGGACCTCAGCCCCGCAGGGGGACATCTACTTTTTACTTAACTAGTAAAGTAGTTAAGATAATAGCCTATTCATAGCATGCTGTTAGGTAGACTACTTAACTGTTTGTAAATGCATTCATGACTTACCTAACCCCAAATTTTCCAATATTTTTATTATTGAAAAATATCTGCATATAAGTGGACCTGTTGTTTAAGGTTTGCTGTGCATTTAATAATCACAGCTACCCTGTGAATGGCTCCTGTATTAGTCTGTTTCTGTTGCTTATAACAAAATACATGGAACTGGGTGTTTTGTAGAGAAAATGAAATTTATTGTTTACAATTTCAGAGGCTGGGAAGTCCAAAGTCCAAGGAACACATCAGGTGAAGGCTTTCTTTGGTGGTGACTTCAGTGATGGCAGGGTAGCACATTGAGAAATAGTGGAGCAGAGACAGTAGATAGAAAGAGGCAGACTCTCTTTTCTCTTCTTTTAAAGCTCTCAGAACCACGCCCCTGACCAACACTTTTAATCCATTCACTGTGGCATGGTCCTACAGTCCAATCACCTCTTCAAGGCTCCACCTTTCAATTACCATAACAGGATTTCCCACCCTCCTAACAGTCACAGTGGGGACTAAGTTTCTAATATATAAAACTTTAGGGACACAATTCAAGCTACAGTGAGTTTTGGGGGGATGTAATTCAATCCATTACAGCTCCTAATTTTATCAGGACTGTAAAGATGGGAAAAAAATGAGGCATAGAAAAGTTCTCTAATTTGTTCAAGGGCACACAGCAAGAAGGAAGTACAACCGAGATTTGAATCCAGACAACCCTGATACCAATGCCTAGATTGTTTTCTTTACTGTTGGCATGTCAAATTTTCACTGATTTTTTTCCGTCTATGTATACTATCTTTTGGAGTATCAAAAAATTTCTGGTCCACCAAGGATTCCTTTACTTATTTGCTATCATAGCTACATTTTTTTTAAATTTGAAGATGTCTTTTTAAAAATCAGGCCAAGATCAGATTCTAAGGGGAATTTCAACACTCCAACCAGAAATCCTCTCTGTTCAGGTTCACGTTTATTTTTCCTTCTCAATTTTTGCAGATAAATATCACTTTCAGCCCAACTAATCTATTTGATAATGCATAAATCTCTGATTTACTGGTAACACTGAACAGCTAGACTTAGGTACTTTATCCCACATGAGTCAATAAGTGAATATTATTTTGTTCCCATTACATATTCTAGATTCAATCTTTGTATGTTTTTGAGTTAATATTCTATTCCTATATATTCACACCTAGAAATAGTAGACCTCACTTTCCAATTACAATCAAGAATCTAACAATACCCAGATTGGGCAAAACTCAAAAACAGTGTGTCTATCAAATTTGATTTTGAGAAACTTCTTTATGTTTAAATATGCTGTACATTACATATAACAAGAGAACATGAGCCAAATAAATAGTTTTTAATTCTAGCCTGGATTTCTTTTCAAAATCTCTCTTTTCAGGTCCCAGGTATCTAAATGAGACAAACTAGATGGAAATCTGCGTGACTGTTTATCTCTGTGTATTCTTCATTCAAAATATTTTTGTGTGTCTTTTAATGTTCTCAATGACTCTATAAAAAATATATATGATCCCATGCATTTTGTGGGCATAGATGATTTAGATTAAATTGATTAACTAAATAATTTAGTGAGAAATTCAGTGAGATTACTAACTTGAAGTGCGCTGTTTTGGTTTTTTTTTTTTTTCTCCTTACCAAATTAACTTGTAGTTTCATTTAACTGACTACGCCTAACAGTTGTTTGAGTATCAGATTGACAGCCTAATGTACACACTAAAATGTTAAAATTATCTTTTTTGTATATTATATTTGTTTGCCTTGCCTACCTGTGAATATGTATAAACTCAGTTATGCATACACATGTACATATATCACAGTAGTAAAATTAATACCTTTGTGTGCTAAAGACATAAAATCTAAGCCAAGTACACCATGTTTCAAGGCCTGGAATAGTTACACATTCCCAAGAACATGTATAGAACTTGACACAAATATACAGAAGTTGTAATCAGAGCATCACAGAATGGACCTCAGGGATATAGGCCCAAGTTCTCATTTTCAAAATAAGAAAAATCAATAATTTACTTTTTTGTGCTATTAAAATTAATAACTAGATAAATTCAGAACTGAGGCACTATCAAATTCCAGACACTGTGCACAGTGCAGGAGATGAAGAGGTGTGGCACACACAGTGTTTAAGGAGTTACAGTTCAGCACGGGAGACAATAAACTGAACATTATTGTAAAAGTGAGAAAAATGTTTAAACCAGGGGACATTTAAATGTTATTTAGATAGGAAGAAATACAAGGAAGGTGCACCTATGTCATCTTTGGGATAATGGGGCGTGCTTGGGAGACGGGGAGACACTGGAGATGTGTCTCGAATGCAGTGAAGTGAATGTGTGAGGAAGAATGTTCCAATGGGAAGAAAGCCTTGCTCGAATCACGCAGGTATGAGAGAGCGTTACACCTTGAAGACTTGCCAGTAGATCTGCATGCATAGTACAGAGAAAGCATGTGTCCTCACAAAAGGACAAGAGGAGACTCTCTTGATTGTGTGACTTTGGGCAAGTTACCAGAGACTCTGGACCTTTATTTCCTTACCTTAAGTTTGTGATAATATTTAATGCCATTGTCTCCATAACAGGAGAAAAGTGTGAAAGGCAGGGAGAGTACAGAAAAACCTGGTTCAACCAGATGAGAAGGTCAAGACTTACCCTAAATGCAAGTGGGACCAATTGGTAGATTTTAGGCACTGTACTATTAGTATTTTTAAAAATCATCCCAATGTTAGTGTGAGGATAGATTTAGGGGAGGAGGTGGATAAAGGCCAATGCCATTGCATCTGTCAACTTGCAAAACAATAAGGGTCTTACTTAAACAATGGAAGTCGAAATAGAGAGAAGGAGGCATATTTAAGAAACATTTAGGTGGCAGAATCAAAAGACATTGATAACTGAATAGCTGTGAGAGATGAAGAAGAGATGAGTTAAGGAGAACGCTTTGACATTATTGCCTAGAGGGACTGGTAGATAGTGCTACAATTACTAAGAAAAGTATAAAAAGTATAAAAAGCAACTTTGGAGAAAAGAGTGAAATTGAAATTGAGTGCCTGGCTATGTACAAGAGGTATTTTATGATTATTATTTGGAGCTTAGCTGGGCAAAAGTATAAACGTGATTTCCATCACATTTATGTTAGATGAAGCAACTTTGGAGAAAAGAGTGAAATTGAAATTGAAGTGCCTGGCTATGTACAAGAGGTATTTTATGATTATGATTTGGAGCTTAGCTGGGCAAAAGTATAAACGTGATTTCCATCACATTTATGTTAGATGAAGTAATGAATGAGGATAAGATCATTTAGAAGTTTCTGTAAAGTGAGAACAGGAGAAAGCCAAGGGCAACAGAACATAAAAGTCAAAGTGTAATCAGCATAAATTGGGTCAAAAGGAGTGGCAACTTTAGGAAGGAGAAAAGCGGGAAAATACCCCATAGGAACAAAGGAAAGAAAGATTTTCAAGGAAAGGGTCATCACCAGGAGAAAGCTGGAGAAAAATCTAGAAAGACAAGATTTGAAATACATAATATGTAACATTTTTCAGATTACTGACAATTTTTCTAGAGCAATTTCAGTGGGGTAGTAGAAGCAGATTCCAGCATCAGAATGAATGTGATTTGACTGAATAAAAAGATCACTGTAGTGTAAACAGTACTTTTGAGAATCTTGACAAAGGAGAAAAGGAGAGAAAATAAGTTCTGGATGTTATACAGTCAATGAAAGGTTTTATATGATAAAGACTTGAGCTAGTGTATGTAATAACGAGTGAGATAAAATGAGTGTATATAATAATGAGTGTAATAAATAAAGAGTGAGAAGGGATAAAGATGCAGAAAAGTGGAAGAAAAATTGGTGAAACATGGGCCAAAAGAAAATAAGATGACAAGATTCAGGGCAGAGGTTGAAGGGTTAACCGTAGAGGAATGACATCCTGCCAAACAAGAATGGAGGAGGTAAGGGTGGGATGGTTACAGATGAGCATACAGGTGGGGAGTGAGAAGTTGAAATAGTGCATATTATCAGAGAATAAATCTGTTAAATAACTGTAGGAGAAAATAATGATAAATATTTATGTTTTATTTTTCCTTAAAATGACATTCAACAAATGGTAAACATAGTTTCTCAACTTAATAGCTCCAATACTTTCAAAATATGGTGAGAAAATTCTCATGTATCTTATTCACACTCTTCATGACTTATCCACATAAAAGCCTTATTCCTTTTAATTGGTTTTGGAGACATTTAGTAAAACATTCAAATGCAGCTCCTTACCTTCACATTTATTATGGTAATTAAAGAGATGCAATCTGTTACATTTCAAAATTAAAAGTAAATTTTATATTTCACAGAAAATTGGAAGGCAATGTCATATGGCAAAATTACAATGAGTTATATTCTTTTGATCTTCCTTTTTTTCAGGATATATTCCCTTTCAAGATATATTAAAATTGTAACTTAGATTTCTTAAAAAATAGGTTCATCAATTACATAAAGATGAGCAATGGTCTTAAAACAAATACACAGAGAAAACAAACAAGCTTCTGTAAATGGAAAGCTTTTGAATTTATATAAAACCAAGTGAGCTCATTTCTGCAGAATGTCTTTGATATAAAAGTTCTGAGAAATTTTTAACCCTTCATCACATTTAGTAGAATTGAGGGAAAGTGGGGAAGGAAGAGGAAGGAGAAGAGTCACGTTTAGGCCAAATTTATGCTTACTGATCAACAGAGAGTATCTGGAAGGTGAGAACTGCTTCTTGGACTTCCATATGCTATGGGGTAGATATTAACTAAGCTTCTTGCTTAACTAAGGAGAATTGGTTTTAACCCTATCCTTCTAGATATGACCTTTCTATTGGTTTATGTCTGTGCATTCCCTGGTAGACTTATCCAAACCAACCTGGAAAGAATGCTATTCCCCTTACAGAGGAGAACCCAGATTTTCAAGTTAGAGACATGAGTGTGTAACTTTGGGCAAGCTATGTAAATGACTCTGGGCCTTTGTTTCCTTATGTGTAAACTACAAATAATGCTTAACACCTGCCTTGCAGCATTGTTGTTGAGATTCAAAACAAGGAATGTATAGTGTCCAACACATATACCACATAAAAAAAGGCTCAATGAATGGTTCTTAATAATTACTGTCTCAGAGAAGGTATTTGGATTCTTTGGCTTAGAGAGAATATTATGGAAGTATTAAGTCCCACAGAATCTTGTGGTGATAAATTGCTGAGCCTTAAAGTGATTTCAGAGTTCCAGTGACTACAGAGTGGGCCACAGACCTGCTAGAATAACATTATCTCTTGACTAAAGATTTAGCATTGAAGTTATGTAAGTTATAGATGCTATAAATATTTCGAACATCTAATTTCCATAAAGTTACATGCAGCATTTTTGTCAACATTTAAATCATAAAGCATATCTTTAATAATTGTGCCAATATGTAGACTTTAACTGCAGCAATCATGAAGAGCAAAATGGTACACACTTTTTCATTTTTAAAAAAATTTCCAAAGAGAGGTTTCATTGAATTAAAGCAAAATAAGTTTAACATTTCTTTATAAAGACAGAATAACATCATCATATCATTATATTACTATTATAGCACTAAAAAATTTCCAAAGAGAGGTTTCATTGAATTAAAGCAAAATAAATTTAACATTTCTTTATAAAGACAGAATAACATCATCATATCATTATATTACTATTATAGCACTATTTAGTCAATAATACCAAATCAAAAAAAGAGGGAAATGTCCACATGGTTTTGAATAGCAATATAAAATCTGGAAAAATTTTTAATAAATAGACATTAATAGTATATTAAAAGAATACTCTGTGAACAATTGAGTTTTATCCAATGCGTCAAGGTTGGCTTAAACATTCAAAGATCTAGTATAATTCACTGTATTAATAAGTCAAAAGAGAAAGGCCGTATGGTCATCTTCATAGGTTAATGAATCTTCAAACAAAATTCAACATACATTCCCAGTTAAAAAAACCTCTGTGGGATGAGAAGAAAATGGTTCTACCTTAACATTGTATATTAAAGTAAAATAAGGTATGTGTGTGTGTGTGCATGTGTGTACATACACACATTTATCTACACACATGACACAATACATACTAATAAAATAAAACACCAAAGAATATTGATAACTAATATACAGGTCTTAATATACATTGAAGGGGAGAAGAGAATGAAATAATGGAATAAATAAAATGCTGTATCCTGTTCTTATACAGGAAAGATTGATTTTGTAACTTAATCATTTCTTTTCTTTTTATGTATTTCTTCTTGTTTTTTTTTTTACATTCTAAGATGTTGTTGCAGAGTAGGGGGAGGTGGGAGGGGGATGAAGGTGGGAGTGGGGGGTTGGGGCTGGCCCACAGCTGGTTCCTTCATGGGGATGGATGTGGACATGGCTGGTGGGACATGGCTGAGGGGAGGCTTCCAGTCCTTCTAAGTTTTATAGGTGTTCTTTGGTGGTGTTAGACCTTTACTGGTTAGTATCAGAGCTTCGTTTCTGGTCTGTGGGTTTTTTTGTGTTTTCTTTTAGTTCTGTGTTGGATTATTAGCTACCCCTACCAATTAAACTCTGCAATGGAACTAATTTGTTGTCCTTTGCTTACTTCCAAAATGGGGGAACTTCCTGTGGGAACCAGCACTTGAGCCCTGTGGTTAAGCTAAATTGCTACTTTGCTGCTGATTCCCTGGGGAAGGCTTTCTGGGCAGCTCAGGTTTAATTGTTGACCTTGGAAGCACTTCTGGGTCTCATAACATCCTGGGTTGTGTGGAAACTCTGGTCTGGACCTGAGTCTTTTCAGCAAACTGCACCCCCTGCAGCTCTATATTCATGACCAGTCTCCACTGAGTGGGCCTGTGCTGATTGGAGGGCAGATCAGTTGTCCATGCTGTGCCCCAATGTTCCCTTGGAGGCCCATCTCCCCTACTGCCTACACTCCAAACACTTCCCATGGGGTGGGCCATGCACTGGTCCCTTGTGATGACTCACTGGCCTTGAGTGGCTCCTTTTTTTTCAGTTTTCTGTGGCCCCTCACTCATATGTGGGTCCATGGGAACACTGTCAGTGGTCTTGCTGGCCTAGGGGCCATCAAGACCCTCTCCTCCTCTGCAGTCTTCAAGCAACTTCACACAAAGGGCACAGCTATGGTTTTTGCCAGCTCTTGCTCCATATGCTCATCAGGGCCAACCTTGAAATGGCTGGGGCTCGAAACTGTCAGAGCAGTCCCTTCTCTCTCTCATTGTGGCTTCTCCCACCTTTATGAACTGAATAGGTCTGTCCTCCTCTTCCCCTGAGCTCTAGAAGCCCAAGCTTGGCAGTCTTTGCTTTTTATTTTATTTTATTTATTTATTTTTTTTTTTCTGATTTCTTTCTTTTTTTTTTATTTTTATTTTTATTTT
>NW_007726630.1:385547-415451 GCF_000696425.1 Galeopterus variegatus | reverse complement strand
GGATCGTTGTTGAAAGATTTATTCGTCCTTTGTTGCTCTTGGAAATGCAGTCAATACTCTTGTCCGCCGCGCCGCTTCCCTAGCAGCCTCCTCCAGTCTTTGCTTTTTAATAGTTGTAATTTAGTTGATTGTGGGAGAGAGTGATACTGGGGACCATCTATTCTGCCATCTTGATTCTCTCTCCACACTTTTTCAGATAATGTGTATTGTAAACAGTTAATTAAATATAGGCAGTTCTCACTTTTCTCAGTTTGTTACGCACACATTTCAGTATCACAGTTTATATAAATAACACAAGTCTCCAAAGAAAATGTCCCAAATTTCAGTTACCATGGTAACTGGGAGTAATTGGATAAAGTACTTTGCTGCAAGCTATTCCATTCACGAATCACTACGTAAACAACTGATGTGGATCACTGCCAGTGACAAATCACATCACTTCTTTAAAAGCCTGTTGGTGACTGGTCTTTGCACAGATGTTATTCAGTTCATGGGCAGACAGCAAAGTGTGTAATTGTGCTGTTTCCTTGTCTTCCAGTGATAAACCCATGTGACATTTTACAAAAAATGTGTAATCAAAAGAAGAAATGGAGGGCTGGCCAGTGGCTCACTTGGGGGAGTGTGGTGCTCCCCTTACTGGTCATCTTTAAAAAAAAATAAAATAAAGTGGAAATTGTAGGAAAAGATGAGAGAGTAGCAAAGAAACAAAAAGTGATAAGCACTAAACGTGAAATTTGAATTGAATGCAAGTGAAGTTATAGAAGAAGTAGCTAACCGTTTGAGTGTTAATCATGCTGCCATTCATTAGGGACTCTTTAAGGATGCAGCCAGAGAACTGAGTGAAGGTGAACTATATCGACATAAACCAGGAAAGGGGTTGTGATGGAAGGGATGAAGATGTCCAAGAGGAAGTGATGCCAGCCAAACTCACATTAAAGAAACTCTTGGAGACATTTCACAATATCAAAAATGCAGAGAATAAAATGTTGAAAACCGATCCAAGCTTACAAAGGAGCATTGACAACTTGCCACAACGTAGAACGGATTCTCACTCTATCATTGTAAGTTATCTGATGAGAAGAAGGCAAGCACTTTTCAAAGTACTCTGTATAAATTTTTGCAACAAAATAGAACATTTTCAATTCCCAAAGTTTGCAATATCTTAAATAACAGTGTACTAAAGACATATTAAATTTATTATGTTTTTTTCATTTCTCTATGCATTTTCAACTGACAGGGCTTTTAATTTCAACATTTTTTTAAAGCTACAGGAAAAAATAACAAAATTTCCCATTGATTATTGAGATTATTTTGCATGTTTTTCAGCTTGCTTGCTCATTTTTACAGTTTTGCAAAGCAAGAACTGTTTGTACTGATTAAACACTCTGAATATGATAACCCACCATTTTGTAGGGTCTATGCATATTGTAAAGTATTTCCATACAAATGGAAATATGTAAAGTATTTCCTTACCATTTATCCAAAAAACAAGGTGCCCATTAACCATAGATTGTGCACATGAGTAAACAGAAAATTAGAGAGAATAAATCACATGCCTCAAGTAAGAAAGCAAATAAACAGTACATCTGAAATTTAAACTCATATATTTTGACTCTAAAAATACTTACATGATATATATATATATATATATGTATATATGTATATATGTATATATGCTGGCTCTACTCACTAGCTGTATGATCACAACCAAAGTATTTTTGATTAATCTATTTTTTAATCAATGCATTGAAGGTTGGCAAAGACATATTATTCTGTCATTCTGGCAGCTCATTTAACCTCTTTAAAAATTGTTTTTTTCATGGTAAGATCAAGAGAATGTTACCTATATTATACGGTTGTTGAAATAATTAAGTATAAACACAGTGCTTAATATATAACATTTGATAAATGTTAGTAATTGGACTCCTTCTTTCTATCCATAATTCCAAATATTGAATGCAATAAATTTATTGTTGTTTCCACAGTTCTTACCGTGTAATAGCAAGAAGTGTACATATTTAGGAAGAATGAGTGACATTATTGTCAGTCTAGGAATAGACAACTCAGTGGCCCAGTATTAAAGCAATATATTTCTATTGTATGAAAATCACCAGTGCTCAAAAGAGAAATTTGTGCACAGAGACCCAAACAGATATCCGAAAATACAGTTTCAAGGTGATCCAGGAAAGGAACAAGGATATGAGGCAACATTATTTTTCCTTCACCTTGGCTACTAGGCTTGGAGACTATGATCTTCAGGAGGTTCAAAAAGAGAGATGTGCATAATAAATATGAAATGTATCAATGAGATTATGTCAGGGCTAGGAGAAAAGGCTTAATTTTGGACAATTTCTAGAGAAGATGGTAAAACCTTTAACAGAAAGAAAGGTTCATTAATTCAGTTGCAATCAAGCAAGCATAGCTCTTAGGAAAACTTCAAAAATAAATAATAATGCATTTAGAAATCTGATGCTGTTTCTAATTACAAACATTTCATAAGAAATACAGTTATTCACCAAAAATGTGAATACTTTTCTTCAAACTATGTTAATATAGGCAGTTATTTTTTTTAAAAAAATGTTCTGGCCTCTTAAATTGTTTTCCCTTCTTTCCTTTTTCTCTTCCTTCTTTTCTTTTTCTTTTTCTTTTTCCTTTTCTTAAGGGAAAACTGAATAAGTTAAAAGTAGCTAAAATTGGGAAGTTCAATGAAACTACTAATGCTGGAAATAAACTACAGGCATTAGATATCAGGTTTTTATTGCATATAACTTTTATGTTTTAGGTGGTATGTTTCAACAATAGTATCTCATATGTAATAACAAAAAGTATTTTATTGAGACACTCAAATTACTTAAATAGAAAAAATATTTTGCTTTTATTCTTTGAAAAAAATTTCAAACAAGTCACAAGACAGAGTATGTTATAATAGAGGTAATAAAACAGATGATTACAGCAACATGAAATATGGAACTTTTGAAATCAAAGCATGAGAAGATATAGAGAAAAGAATTTCATAGACAGAAGAAAAGAATTTCATAGAAGTTCTGGAGAAAGCCCCTGAGGTTTTTTATAAAGGTTAAAGGGAAAAGAAAGGGAAATAATATTTAAGGACCTACTAAAGGCCAGATATTCTTTAAACTTTATCTCACTCCAGAGTGGGTATTGTTCTTAACTCACTGATGAGTCAGAAAACGTATTTGCCTTGAACTAGGTCCTCCAGGGAGTAAGTAGGAATTCATTGCCTGGTTAAAAATTAGGATTCCAAAACCCACATTCTTTCCACTGTTCCATGTTGTTTACTAATATATCTGAACACTGAATTCTGAGAATTTATTACAATTTTCATAATCTAAAAATAAGGCATCTTAGGAAGATGGTAAGAAATATCTATATCTATATATATGTGGGGAAGTTGGCCAGTATAAAACCTTATTGTTGTTGACAGACACATTTGCTAAGCAGGAGGAGGTAAGTAAGAGGTTGTTTTCAGAGTTTGATCAAAGCCCTGTAGCTTTCTTTTCAAATGACTCAATACAGTGAGAGAGTGATGTCTCAGTTTTTTTCCTTCCAAATATTTTTAAACAGAATAATTCCAAAACATTTGAGTAATTTTTCCCAACTTCCTTTTTTTTTTTTTTTTTTTTTTTTGTCTTTTTGTCTTTTTTTGTGACCAGCAACGGATCGCAACCCTCAGTGTCGCGCCCGTACTGGACCGGGACCAGCAACGGGATCGCAACCCTCGGTGTTGCCCCCGCTCCTCACTCAGCCAGTGAGTGGCCGGTCTGTATGTGGGATCCAAACCCTCGGCGGGAGCGCCACCACGCTTCCCAAGCAGCACTGTAGCAGTGCGCCACCGGGCCGGCCCCTTTTTTTTTTGGACAGATTTTTTTTAGCTGCTGGCTGGTATGGGGATCCAAACCCAAGACCTTTGTGTTATAATTATAAGTCTTCTCACCTTCTTTATCCAAACTAATTCACAACTCCAGATTTTATTTATTTACTTATTTTATCCCAACTCAAATCTTAAAAGCCTGTTTTGGTTTGTTCGTTTTTGGTACCAGTGTGTGTCTCTACTGCATAAACATCACTCTGTGTAGAGGAGTCTTATGTTTTACTGAAGGAAAAAATGCAATTGCATGTCCCTATTAGAAGACAGTGGAGAGGAAAAGGGAAAACCACAATAACAGAAATGAAAAGTTAGGACAAATGAAACTCTTGGCTGAACAGGATGATGCTAAGGATTCAATCATATTGAAAATACTTTTTAAACGTGTATTTTTTCCCCAAATTGTTAGCCGAAGGAAACTAAAGTTAAGCTATCATTATCGTGGTAATAGGGAAACACTAAAAAATATTCATACATATCCCGCCCACTTTAAGGCCAATGACTTTCCAAACTATTTACCTATCAAAGCTTATTGTGAAGGAACAAAGAATATAATTAGTAGACTTGAATTTCCCTGTCTTTTTCTATGGCTTTCACTGTCCCTTAAATTCATTATTCAATAAGAACCTGTGAAGCTGAACTTATGGGAAGATGTGCATTTATATACAATTGCAATCCTGTTCATGTTTCATCTGTAAAAGTGTCAAAGAATAGCAAATCCAGGATTTTCTTTTTGAGTAAGAAAAAGCTAATGGAGCAAAATAGTGCTGAATCCCAGCAGATTATATAACATCCTGAGGATTCTAGCTGTCACTGGTGTAATGTCCTAATTAGTTTTGTTGTAGGAAGAACAGTGTGAGAGAGCTCGATCTTTATTGAAGGCTGTAGCTAACTTACTTCGAGTGTAAAATTTATATTGTCTTAGGTAATAGCATCAAGCAGCAATATGAACACTGGATGTAATTTATGTTACCATTTAGAGGCTCTGTGTATTCTGCTAAAGTCATATTAACGGCATCCTAGTCATTCTTACATGACAGCTACTGTATATATTAATAATAACATCCGAGACACATTATTTTTCCTTCCACACCCCTTCCTAGCTACAGCTTACAGAAATTCAGTAAATAAAGTTTACAGGTTTAGTAATATATTGGCTTTCAGAATTAAATGATAGGAAAATCAAAGGATACAGAAATTGAGATGTCTACTGAAGCAATCAATTCACTGTTACAGCAGACTTTCCCTGCAATGCAGAAAAAGTGTTGTTTTTTTCATTACTGATGTCTTGATCAAATACAACAGGACATAAAGTATAAACATAGTTAAAATTATATATATAAATATTTCCATATGGATATAGCCAAATAATACGAGGGTTCTTTTAAAAGTTCATGAAAAGATTCATGTATCTTTAAATTCTTAGAACTTTTCCGTGAACTTTTAAAAGACTCCTTGTGTATGTGTGTGTATGCAAATTTCTAGGTCTTTTTGACATGTCAATGCTAATTCGTGTGCTAGATGAAAAAGAGAGAGAGAGAGAGAGGAAGAGTGGTATGAAGACCAAATTCAATTTTGATAAATTATCAAACAAAAGATAAGTTTCCTTCTGGACCCAATTGCTTTTTTGTTTGTTTTGTCTTTCTTTAGTTCAACAGACATTTTTTTTTTAGTTCCTACCTACTGTATTAGGTATTGGGGATGACAACATGTATGAATCATGTTGTCATCCCCAATATCTAACACAGGTATTGTTAGCTTATTAGCTCTTAAGGAAAGTAATAGGTATTTAAGAGAAATGCTATAAAAATAGCCTTAGATAATTTCTTCAGAATATTGAAGACCCTTGGTAAAACCATGGTAATTTTTTTCAGTGTATTTTGCTAATTTTTAAGTAGATCATTATTACCGTTTGGTATCTTATAAAATCATCTTTAAGATGTTTTCACATCCTAACTTTCCTCTGTATCATTTATTCAGGAGAAGAATTGACATGTTTGTAGCCAGAAGGCAATGAGAGAAAACAGAGCAGTTGATATGTATGCAAAGATAACCAGGAGCGACTGGGAGACTGAGTGACAGGATTGTAAGGGCTGATGGCTCCTGTGAGGTAGAAAGCTGGAAAGAATAGACACAGCATAAAGGAGAGGAATGACCTTTCTTCTTGCCTTCCTTTTCTTCCCTCTTGCATTCTTTGATGCTGCCCATTGATACCACAAGGCAGTACATGGCATTAAATTTTATAGAGAGCAGGTAGGCAGCATCACATTTCTTTAAGATAGAATGACCTCCAAATGAAATTCTGACTCTTTCCTTTAACTTGTAGCTGTGTCAAAGAGAATAACCAATTAAATAAATGACTTGGGTCTTATTCTTTTTCTTTTTTTAACCAAAAGCATTACTTACCATCTGAGTGGCATTCTCTCAAAAGGATGGCAACTGCAAGAAGACCGTCAAGTCCAAAGTAACTTGCTCCTTTTAGCCCTATTGTGCTCTTCTTAGGGAAAAAATCCAAACAACAGAACAAAAGCAACCCTAGATAATGATCACACATAACTGGAAGAGGAGTATTTATTATTCAAAATTGTCCAGGTTACATTACAGTAACAAATTGAAAATTTTGGTGGCTTATAACACCAATGTTTGATTTCATGCTTGTATACATGCCCATTTCAGGTTTACTGAAGTTTGGGTCTATATTACCTCTTCTCTGAGAACCAGGTTGATAGAGCTGTTCAGCTCGAAAAGGGAAAAGAGAATGGGACATATATGATGTATTTCACTGACACATTGCCACATGTGATGTCATTGAAGAAGAAAGTAAAATTGTCCTCTGGGAAGAGGTAGAGTGGATAGGAGCAAAGCATACAGTGCATTGCAATGGAGATCTTCACATAAGGCCCTATATGAACAAGTTCCCTGTTATTTTTCTTATACTATTTCCTACTACTATTCTTTGTGTTCATGCTGCTCCTGCCTCCTTAAGTTCCTCATTCTTTCTCTTCCTCCACAGGGGCTCTGTATATACTACTCTCTGGCTTAAAATAGGTTCCCCCAAATATAAGCGGGACTCACTCTTTTGCTTTCTTCAGGTCTTCTCTTCAATTGAACTTTCTCTTTGAGCACTTTCCTGGCAACCTATAGAGAAATTCAATGACTTTGATATTTCTTATCTTCCTTCTTTGCTTTATTTTTCTATACTCTCTAAAATACTATGTGTGCTATTTATACTATTAACTGTCTATCTTCCTTACTAGATTGTTAATTAGGTAAAAACAGGAATTTTGATTCACTTCTAAGCCAACATCATCTAAAATAATAAGTGGAATCAGGTAGACATGCAATAATTGTTTCTCGAATAAATGAATTCATAAATGATTGGACATTAGAGTCTATCAGTTTAGCTATTCCTTCTGTCTCTTGCTGAAATCTGTGGCTTTGAGGTCCTCCTCTCTTCCCAACCTTTTCCCCTGAACTTGATCTCTACTTGTCTATATGAGACATTTTTGAGCCAGGGTGATGTAGAGAAAGTGTTAAATTGGATATCTTGAGATAGAGATTTTTTTTGTTTTTAGTTTTTGTCACTGAAATAACATGTGATTACAGGTGAGTTATTTCAACTGTTTGGGCCTCAGGAAATGAGGTATAATAAAAAGTATGACATTTATAATCAACATATCTGAATGTAAGCCCCAGCACTACCAACTACTAGCTATATTATCTCAGCAAGATATTTTAGTTATATTCTCTAGGTTTTTGGTTTTTATTTCTTGCAAAATTAGGCCAAGGAAATGTTCTGTTCTAGTTACCAAGTTCTTGACCTTAACCTCCAAACCCTTCCCTGTGTACTTGGCTTTAAGACACTGGAGCTGGGATCTGCACTTCACATTCCTGCACTGCCAGCTGGCAACCTGTTAGGTTCTTCCACTAGCACACACTAGAGGGAGTCCTCAAGCATAGAGGGAGAAGAAGGGACTAGCTCCTTCCTGTCTTCTTCCTGTGGGCTTCCTGTCTGGGGCATTTCCTATGAGTGATGCCTGCAAACTTCTTTACCCTGGAAGCAGCCTGTGAAAACTGTTTGCCATTTTTCCAACGTTTGCAGAACCAGCGTCATGATGCCTTTCTCTGCTCCAGAAACCAGCATCAGTCAGAACCGCTACTTCTGAGGTCTGGGTCCTAGCCCCTCAGGATCACACCCAGGGACCAAGCACCAGCCATGCACCACCTCCTCAGAGGTCTCAATTTCAGCTACATAGGAGTCCCTGCTCTAAGCTCTAGAATTTTAATAACTGTAACTTTTTCCTTTGTTCCCTCAGTCCTAACAGTTAATAGCTGCTGTGGAAGTAACTACCTTTGTAAGACCTTAAAGTTCTCTTTTTTACCCTTTTCAGTAGTTAGCAACTTCACACCTAGTTAAATCTTCACATTAAATTTTCTCTTGTTTTCAGTTCCTTAACATGATGGTGATTGATACACTACCTGTCCTATCAAAGTCATAGGGTTATTGTGAGGATAAGATGAGATCATGTCTAGGAAAACACTGTGTACAACTCAGAATTGTCTGAAAAATGAAGTGACTGAATTGGAGTCAGCCATTCAGTGTGAGCCTCATGCAACTCTAATAACTTCCCTGAAATAACATGTAATCAAATATCAAGTCCAAGAGGAAAAATTTTCATGTCAGCAAATAATAACTCCACTCACTCATTGTGTGCATCAGAGAAAACAAACAATGGAAGACTGTTGCTGCTTCTGTTTTTGAAAAGAAAACAAAGAGGATGGCACATGTTATACCCGTGGGTGGAAGAATGTACAAGGTCCAAACTAGGGGGCACATTGTTTAACAGAACACATTAATCAGTGTCTAGGTTTTTAAAAAGGTAAAAATAGGTCTGTAACTAAGTTTTGGACTAGACCTACAGGTAGCTTAATTGTGGAATCAAGTATTCTAGAGTTGCTGGGTGGGGTTTGGGGACAGGGAAGAAGAGTTGGGCTAAGTAACATGGCAGGTAGAATAAAGACATAGTGAAACTAGCCTGAGTCAGAGAAAATCACTGCAATAGCAAGACAATCTCATATTCTGGTTTAAGTAATTTGTGTTACTGCTGCAAAACCTCCCTGCATCACTTTCTTTAGTAAAGTCTACTATATGCATATGCCTTGTGTGAATGGTTCTGGGTCTTATGTTTGTTTGCAAATCAAAGGAAGGTGGCTGAAGGCCAATGCAAAGAAAACAGATGGAAAGACAGATGCAAAGAAGACAGTAGAGGTGATAGCTCAGAGAGAATGAGATCCCATGAGGGCAGAATTTCTGGTTCTGAGAGGACCAATTAGGATTTAAGAACCATGAAAGGACCCAGGGCTAAGGCAGGTACAGAAGCTGCCATTGGTGAGGAGACATTTGAAACCACATGCATACCTCATGTTTCATAAAGAATGAAAAGTTAGCATAAAAACATAGGAAATGCATAAAAGCATGATGAAATTTAAGCTCCCTTCTGCCTTCTCAGCTCTACGTCTACCCTAATCATCTCTTGGGGAAGTGTTCAATAAAAATTCTCCCTTCTAATAATTTTATAGTTTAAAAGTAGAAAATAAATTTACATGCTATTTTTCATCTTCTTCCTAACCCTGGCTCTTGACAACTGCCTAGACAAACTTACATATTCTTTGCAGCAGCCTCACTGACAACACTACTTTGCTCACACACCACGTGCATGCCATTATGTCTATCTTCTTCCAACTTCTTTAGGACCTTTCTCCCCTAAGAGTGTTGTGTCTTTTCTTGCCTAGATTAACTGAATGCTAACATGTATCATCAATTCTTACATATCCCTCCCCAGTCTACCACCAAGACTTACACACACACACACACAGTTCTAATAAGTTCAGTGCATGCTAATTTCAAAAATTTCAGTATACCTCCTTTCCCAGAGAAAATAAAATTCTTCAGTGATGAGTAGAATGTCTAACCACAGTTGTAGATATTGCTTTGCTTGAAAAAAAATTGCGGTCAAGCTATCAGCTAGGGTGGCAATCATCTGAAGGCTTGACTGGGCTGGAAGATTCACTTTAAAACTCCCTCATGAGGCTGTTGGCAGGAGGCTTCAATTTCTCACCACCTGGGCCTTTCCAATGGGCTTCTCGTGACATGGCAGCTGGATTTTCCCATAGTGAATGATCTAAAAGCGAGAGACAGAGGACACGTAGAGTAGAAGCACAGTGTCTTTTATAATCCAATCTTGTAAGTAAGATCCACCAAGAGGAGGGGATCACTGGGGCCATCTTAGAGGCTGGCTACCATGAAAGGTATCATACTTTACAAAAAATGCTGTTTAATTAGTTTTAGACTTAAATGCAGAATATTCTGAGTTGAGCACTTTTAAAGTGGAAAATTCTGGGGCTCTGCAAGAGGTAAAAATTGTTAGAAGGGAAAATATGCACTCTTCTCTAGATCTCATCGGGAAAATTCCAGAATGTATAAATGCAAACCAGAAGAAGAGTTATAACCATGTTATAGGGTTCTCTTCCATAATCCTAAGTCATACTTGGTAACATGGAATATGAGATGAGTATAACAAGAAAAATAAATGTTTACATCTCTATGACATTTTATATTTTCTGAAGTTCACACTAAGTGACATGTATGGAAAGCAGAGAAGATAATAACTTCTCTGATCTATGGTGAAAATCAAGGGTGGGGGAAGGTGAACGAGTGATCTGAGGTCCTATGTGTACTTAGTAACAAAACTGAAATTACAAGCAATAAGGAAAACACTCAGAATTTGGTGTCAGAAAAACCCTATTCCTCTATTAAACATCATCATGATTGAGGGTATCTTTCTGAACTTCCCTGTCCTAAATTTCCTCATTTGTTAAATGGCAAATGCTGCTAATAACGGAGTCAGTATGGCATAGTGGTTTATTGTACAGACTTTACAAGACAGCTAGGTTTCTTCTCCTGCCTCTGCCATTAACAAGGTGACCTTGAGTAAGTTATATAACCTTTGAGCCTCATTTTTTTTTAACTTCAGAGTGTAAAAGATGAAAATACTATCTACCACCTAGGTTTGTTGATGCAGCAAGTAGGTATGTGTTGATCTCTTAGAATAATTCCTGAAACATAGTAAGCATGAAACAAATAGTAGTTATTACCAGCATTAACATTACCAACAAGGACTGTTTTCCAGAGTAGTATGGAAATGTAGATGAAACACCTAGCATCAAGCTTAGTGGTTATTTAATAAATGATAGTGAATTATGCTTCTGAGAGTGTTTAGAATTTTAGCAGTTATTCTTTCATGGGAGAGAGATCAGTTGGGTTTCACTATTTCTGAATGGGAGAGAGATAACATTTCAAATTATCTTCTATTTTTGTCCTCTGAATTTACTAGATAGGAGAAGTAAAAAGAAAAGAACACTGCACTTGACTTCATAAAATCTGCAACACCTAGCATCAAGCTTAGTGGTTATTTAATAAATGATAGTGAATTATGCTTCTGAGAGTATTTAGAATTTTAGCAGTTATTCTTTCATGGGAGAGAGTTCAGTTGAGTTTCACTATTTCTGAATGAGAGAGAGATAACATTTCAAATTATCTTCTATTTTTGTCCTCTGAATTTACTAGATAGGAGAAGTAAAAAGAAAAGAACACTGCACTTGACTTCATAAGATCTGTGTTCAAACACCAGTTCTGTCACTTTTCTTCTTAGCTGTGCCCAAGAGCAAGTGAAATGATTCCTCTGCATTTATAAGGGAGGCAATACATATTTGTAGAATCTCAATCTCCCTCTCTCATTTTTTACAAGCAAGTACCAATTTGTAACTTACTTCAGCTACCAGATTATCTAATATAATAATTAAAGTCTGTAGGACTTTAAGCAGGATAAACTTAGGTTCTATTACAAATGTTGAAAAGTAAATTTGTGGTTGGATTTTAAGATTATAGTTTGAAAGTATTCCTGATTTATTTGTGCACATATGGCCTAGTCCACAACTGCCTGGGCATATTTGATGAGATCCACGAAGACTTCCATTTAGGACCTCAGAAGTGGTGGCTGTATGTTTGCATCTTGTCCTTCAGATCCTGCCCTATAATGATACATACCTTCAAGAATTATTGTAAGAATAAAATAAACTACATATGATAAGAGTGCTCCCAAACTGTTCCCTGAAGGAAAGTGAGCCGAGATGCCAGGTACCGTTCAAGCTTTATTAAAGGAAGAAAATCTGCTGGGCTGTGGTCAAAGTAGCAGGCAGCCCAGGGCTGCCCTGAAAAGAGGACAGCACCAGGTGTGGGGGTGGTAGAGCACATATCAGTATGTTGGCACCAAGCGCTGGGTGATGTAATTCTGGGGTGGGGATTGAGTTGGGTCATGGGAATAGAGAGTTCTGTGCATGTGGCGTTTTCTCCAAAACCAGGAGGCTTCTTGTAAAAGAGAAGGGGTGGAGGGGAGGAGGTGGGAGGGGCCGTTTTATACTTGGGCTTGTCTAAAGTGCCCCTGGTTATGTTGCAGATCTGTTATTCCCCTTTCCTTTTTTTCCTCTGTGTGAAACAAGAATAAGGAGGAAGGAAGGAAAATGTTAGTTCTCCTAGATGTAGATGAAGATTTTTTAAAAATAGAGTTTTAAAAAGTTAGAAAATAGTACTTGTAATGTGGCTATATTTGGCTTGTGTACTTACAAGGAGGGATGATTCTAGATGGAGATGGTATAAAAAAAAAAAAAGCTTCAAGCTGAAAAAGAAACCTTTCTCCCAAGAAGCATCTTGCATGTTTCTGAAGAGACATGGAAACGAAAGCATGTACACAGAGTGCTGGCTGCTGTCATTCCTCAGAGGGAAACCTTGAAAGTGTTTTATCAGAATCCAGAACACTTGCTGCAAAGAGCATTGTGAAGCTTTTTACACTTTTCTCTGCATAAGGGGAATAAAAGTGATGGTATGGGGTAATCATTGTAAATAGTCAGAGATGACAAAGCAGCAGGTGGTTGAGGGAGCCTCCATAGACTTTGGATTTTCCAGGACTTTAGGGCTTAGACTGCTGGTCCATGACCTCCAGGACTTGGAGCAGGTAAATTACCAGCCAAGGACTTTAAATTTAGTTGTCTTGTTTAATTTTAATTGGAACCCAAAGTACATCATACCTTCCATAGTATTCTTCTTGTTTGGTTTAGTTAACAAATATTTATGACTGTTTTAGTGATTTTCTTCTTATTAGTCCTTATCATTAGTCAAATAATATTAGGAACAATTGAAAAACATGTTTCAATATTGAATTACTTGAATTTGGATTTAAAATAAAGGTAAGAGATACAGGCAAACCTTGGAAGTTTTCTGTAGCTTGAGACATTTCAGGGCTCATCCTGAAGCTGAAAAAAGCATTTCCATTAAATTATAATAATAGATCTATTATTATTATTAATTATTGCTTTCTGCCTTATGTAGCATGAAATCATGAATCACCTATTCACATAATTATTTTATTAAAATATTATAAATAATTATCAAACTAGTTGGAAGTCACTTTATTCTATCCTATCTAAATTTTAAATGCATTATTTAAAATAATTTCACAAGTTATATACAATAATTTGTTTTCTGTATCCTAGACATTGACCTAAGTACTTTGCAAAAATCCTCGCATGTAAAGAGGAAATAAAACAGAAAGCATTCTGACAAATTTTCTCCTCTCCATAACTTAAACTTAAATTAAGCATCTTCTTCCCCAAATCTTCTCTCATTTAATTTCATTGTCATCTCTACTTATATATGAGAACACTGAGGACTGGGGATTTACACATGCCAACAGCCATACAACTGGTAACATGTCCTGGGCTTTAACTAAGGGTTAGTCTGTGCTAAGGCGCTGGCTCCAAACTACTCGACTAGAGAATGTACGTGGGCACTGGAAGAAGGAGGCTTTGCTACCCAGTGGAGATGGGACATGGGCTTTAACTAAGGGTTAGTCTGTGCTAAGGCGCTGGCTCCAAACTACTCGACTAGAGAAGGTACGTGGGCACTGGAAGAAGGAGGCTTTGCTACCCAGTGGAGATGGGACTGTCTGACTCTCTAAAAGACTCGTGCCCTTCCCAACCATTTGTATCAATACCCCTTTTATAAGCACCAATAAATTGAAGTTTGTTTTCAACATATGTCCTCTACTTTCTTGTCATCTGCCTATAGCAACTAGTTAATAAACTTAATAGTTCAATGAAAATGGTCACACCGACACTGCCTGAGAAGCTATAGTAGAAGAGAAAAAAAGGAAGAAAAAGAACAGTGGAACCTACAATTGCAGAATTGGGTTTTGCAGTACCAGAATGTTATACAACTTAGGGATGCCCTCTTTAAGAAAAAAAGCTCAAAACTACAAATACAAAAATAGGTACAAAAATGAATAATTATAATAAAAGGAGAAATAAAAAATTACAAATATAAAAGCTTAGACAAATACCATTTAGATCACAAAAACCAGAAAACAAAAACAAGCATGTTTTTATTGGTTAACTGCTTTTTTCTGTACATTTTTTTTGCCTGTTCAGCAACAAATTTATCGTGACATTTTCTATAAAAAGAGTAGAGAAATAACTTAGTCTTTTCCTACCCATGGTTGATCAAAGTCTGTTTTTATTATTGATAGTCCAGGTATATAAAACGTGAGGTGTTACACACAGACATGCTCAGTGTTTTTAGTAGTGCTATAAATTTGTTCCCTACAAACACAGGGATACTGTTAAGTTCTACTTTGTCTGATTCCCATTAAAATATGTTGCTTTTATAAATATATATTTCACCTTGGAAAGTATATTTCTGACAAGAGAAAACTCCTATTTCAACTAGGCATCAAAGTTAAATTCTCCACTTGAAACTTAACACATTTAGTGATTGCAAGAATTTTCCATAGGATAGTTTTTGGTCTGTACATTCGAATTGTGTTTATCCTCTATTAATTCCGTATTTTCAGTGCTGAGGGTTATAGACACTTTCTTTTCTCCTTAAGATCCCTAGTTGTGATGTATTGTTTTACAATATACATGGGTTCACGAAGTATTCCTGGAAGCCATTCCTACACAAAGACAACAAATAATGTAGCTGTACATGGACATGAATGCAAACCACATAAATCTATTCAATTTGAAATAAACTGGATGTATCCAACTCAACTTCCTTCTAGCTGGATCCTCAAATGCCTCCAGCCACTCCAGTGACATGAACGGAATGGAGGGAAATCCAAGTCAAAAAACAGCGCAATTCTCTCTCTCTCCCCCACCCCTCCACGCCCACCTTCCTTCTTAACACACAGAAGAAGTGAGACCACAACAATTCATTGAACTTTCAGAAGGAGTGAACAAACCTAATATTATTAGAGATGAGGGGAAGGTAGGCAGGGGGTTTAAGGAGGAACAGGTCAATAAAGGGCATAAAGAAAAATCATGATTTGTAATAATGAATATGTTAATTTTTTAAAAAGAGAGTGGAATTCAACTAAAAGATCTACTGCTATGGTTTGAATGAGTCCCTTCCAAATTCAGTTGTTGATGTGATATGTATTAAGAAGTGGGACCTTTAAGAGGTGAATAGGCCATAAGGGCTCCTCCCTTGTGAATGGAATGAAGGACCTTAAAAAAGAGGCTTCACCGGATGTTCAGCTAGCTTGCTAGCTTGCTCTCTTCCATCTTCTGCCATATGAGGACACAGCATTCCTCCCCTCCAGAGGATACAGCCCTCGCTAGACAACCAAATCTTCTGCCACCTTCATCTTGGACTTCTCAGCCTCCAGAGCTGTGAGAAATAAATTTCTGTTCTTTATAAATCATCCAGTCTGTGGTATTATATTATAGCAGCACAAAACAGACCAAAACATTACTCATATAAAATTTTCAAAAATAAAATTTTGTTTAGACACATTCCTAAATCCCACCCAGGTGTAAATCCTTCTCTGGGCACTTATAATAACTTTTCATACAAAAATTATTATTGAAGATAATTTTATTCCTCCTGAATCATACGTGTGTGGCTTGATAAATTTTTCATGTGAACACATCCATATTACTGGTCCTCAGATAGAAAACACCCCAAAAGATAGATAATCAGTACCCTAAAAGAAATCTTGAACACCCTCCCATTACCACCTCTGACAAGGCTAACCACTATTCTGACTTGTAAAATCATAAATAACGTAGACCTGTTTTTGAACTTAATATAAATAGATTCATACAATATTCACTCTGGTGTCTGATTTCTTTAGCTTAATATCATTTTTGTGAGATTCACTTATATTGTTCCATATTGTATTACCTTCATTTTCCTTACTGCATAAACTTTTCATTGTATTAATATGCCACAATTTATATACTCATTTTATGATCGATGGACATTTTGGCAGTTTCCTATAGCAGAGATTCACTTATATTGTTCCATATTGTATTACCTTCATTTTCCTTACTGCATAAACTTTTCGTTGTATTAATATGCCACAATTTATATACTCATTTTATGATCGATGGACATTTTGGCAGTTTCCTATAGCAGCTCTTACTATTGATACTGTTAAGAACATTCTTGTACATGTCTTTTGGGTGTAGAATGAAGTGCAAATAGTTACAGAGAGAGAGTGATATTTGCTGGGTCATAGGTATTGCTCAGCTTTAGTAGATACTGCCCAACACTTTTCTAAAGTGTTCTAACTTTTCTGACTGAAACTTGATTATGTCTATCTTTTTCAGTTTAGACATTCTGAGGGTTTATTTGTAGTGCTATAAAATTGTTGTTATAATTGATATTTTTATGATGACCAATGATCACCTTTTTATGTGATTATTGGCTTTTGTGAGGTACCTGTTTAAGTCTTTTGGCCATTTCTCTCTTTGACTGCCTATCTTTTTCTTATATACTCATTATAGTGCTTTATATTTTATGGATGTTTTTAGATTGGTTGCATTTTGTAAAGAAGCATCTGAATGAAATAAGTAAAAACTTTTAAGTGCATTTGTAAAACAGGGAAAGGTTGTGAAAGAAAGTGACTATGTTTTGTAACATAACCTAGAAAAGCATTTGCATTTCCATACCTTTTAAGAACTAACTTTTTGCATTTTTGTTTGCAATCATTAAAAAATGTGTAGGTCATTACATATAATGCCATAAAAGATTATAATGCTATATACATATAATGCTATACACGGACTTTACTTGGATTAGAATATTAGGGTTGTGTGTTTCCATTCTCTAATTCCCCAATGTTTTGAAAGGAGCTTATTACAAACACACCGTTTTTGTTGTTGTTGTTGTTTTTTAAATGTATGGAAGATCTGGGCCGACCGCGTGGCTCACTCGGGAGAGTGCGGCACCGGGAGCGCCGAGGCTGCGGGTTCGGATCCTATATAGGGATGGCCGGTGTGCTCACTGGCTGAGCGCGGTGCAGGTGACACCAAGCCGAGGGTTGCGATCCCCTTACTGGTCACAAAAATAAAATAAAATAAATGTATGGAAGATTTTAACTTTTTAAAAATTACTTTAAATTTTTAAAAATCTTCTCACTCTACCCACATTTATCTTTACTTTATTTGGTCAGATCTGAAAGAAATTTACAGTGTAATATTTGCAATATCTATTATGTTTGAAAAGTTAATAAAATTCCAAAATTAAAACATGCTCCAGGTTTCATTATGATTTTTTCTTCATGCCCTTTATAAGAGCTCTAATGGCTGTCAGGAGTATTAAATGCTTTCTGGCATAGTGCTAACAAAGTAGATATTACCAGAGTGCTAATATTCCTCAAGTTTCCCCCTTTTTTATGTTTCTTCTTTCTTCTAAATGTGTACTTTATGCTGTTCAAAAATATGCACTTCACCAATTATCTCACTAGACATAATCAAAAATGAAAGAAGACATATTAAACATACTTCTGTTAGGGTAGAGTAATTCAAACTAGCGCTCCTCGAAAGCAAAGCATGAACCGAGTACGGGAGAAGATATACTTGTTTACAGCCATGGTTGCCTAAAAATTATGAAGGAAAACCTTGTCAAGATTTTGCCATAAATGATGAATCATCAATAATATTGTTGCTTTGTTTTTACAAATTTAAAATTCACACACATTTGTCATATCTGAAGATCTTTCAAAGATAATTTCCAGCTGGATATAACGGAGCTCACACTGAGAATATTAGTCAAATTAAAGCCAGAATTCTGTGAGCCACTATTTTCTTTTATGCAGAAAGTTGCATTGCTGGTTTCTCATCTTGTACCTTTATACAAAACAGGAATAAAAAGAATAAGAACAAAGGTGCAGAAGATGCAAAGATATGATTACAGTTAATTTTTGTCTCACATAGGAAAATGAACAAAAACATTTTCTAGAACTGCAAATTGTTAAAATTTAGATTCAGTATTTTTTCTTTTTAAGCTCATTCATAAGAAGGTCAAAAGCAAAAAGCTTTTGTTAACCGTACAGGTTGGATTGTCCTGGACTTTTAAAACATGTTTTAAATAGAGAATGAATCACTATGGATGAGCATGTTGTATTTGCAAGTATTTGACTGTTTTGGTAAGTTACGCTTGAATGTTTTCCAACTCTGTACCATAAATGCTTCCCACACATTGAAATGCCTTACAGTTGTATTCAGAGTAAAGGAAACTGGGCAAGGAAGTCTAGCTTCCAAAGACAGTCACTCTATATATAACATTCATTTGGCAGTCACAACAGAAAAAGGCTGTCTGACAAATGTCTAAATATCACAGTGTTCATGTAGGCTCATTGTCTGAGGTTTGTGTCTTACATTTACATTTAAACATGTTTATTATATTCATTGCTCATACATAGACTTTCTCATTTTAGTTTTAAATGATGTATACACTTTTTGTATTTATAAAAAGCCACATTTTATGTTGTAAAGTTAAATTAGTTGTCTTTAGTAAAGTGGGGTTTTATATATTCAGGAGACAGAAAAATACAAAAAAAGAGAGTTTTTATATTATCTGACTTGTAGTAAGACATGATAAAATACAAATACTGAAAAATATTGTTTCCCTTTTCCAGATAAAAATTGAGCTGTTAAAGGTCTGATTTCCTCGGCTCCAAATAAAATTAAATACCATGCTTTTAAGTCTGTAAACTTTGCTTGGAATAGAATTGGGGCCTAGAAGTTGCACTGAAATTTTCTAAAGGCTTCAGATGCATTCAAATTCTGCACATATATGAACTCAGGGAAAATGTATTTTAATAAACAACAATTTTGGAGTTCTCATCTTTCTGTGCACTTTATTATTATTATTATTATTATTTAATTTTCTAGTGTCCCTTACTTCCTGGATGGCCAGAAATCTATTCCTATGTTAGTTCCTTTCTTCCGTGAAGGAAAGCCATATAACTGATTCTTTCAAATAAGGATATAATGGGTTTTTTTTTAATCTTAATATTCCTTGTGCTTTTCTGATTTAAATAAAAATTTCTGGGAGATTGTGGTGCTTAACCCAAGGAAATAAATATTCATGTCAAAATTTGCTGCTTTCTCTCTTTCTCCTTTCTAAAGCCAGAGCAAATTGGGCTCTTGTGGGGGCTAGGGAGACTGAGTATAGGCAGAGGATCTTACTAAAGGCTAAGTTGAATGCCATTAAAGTTGAAAGAGGCAGGAACTTGGTTTAGAGGTGATGGCTCAGGCTCGGGTCACGTAAGAAACACAAAAAGGAGGCTGGAGTTTATATACAGATTCAAAATATAGTTTCCAAGAGGTCTTCAAAGCTGGAGTCAAAGAATGAACATTGTAGTCACTGTTCTCTGGTTTCAGGATAGTAGTACCCAGAAAGAATCTATTGCTATGTAGTCCTGGACAAATGCTTTAGAGACTGACAATTAAAACCTGCATCACAGCTCTGGGTTCAAGCCCACATGGTGCAACCAACTTCTCCTTCTACCTTTAAAAGAAAGATCCTGACTATATTTTGGTTTTTCTAGAAATGTCACCTACTCTGGGAACAGGGGAACTTTCAGCACATTCTGAAAAGTCCTCCTGATTCTTCTTTATACTTAATATTTGCCATCAATGATCAGAAACCTAATCAAAAGGCCTCTGAAAATCTCAGGAACCTTTTTGTGTAAATAAAATATCCATCTTTGAATAGAACAGTGCAACTTACATATTTATTTACTTTTTGGTTTGTTCATTTGTTCGTTGAAGTAATATTTATTTCACTTGTACTTTAGGTGATGGGATAAAGTGTTAAATAAGACCAACAAGGTCCCTTTTCTCATAGACGGGTCCGGACAATGAAAAAATAAGTATATTTATACTACCAAGTCCTAACTTTTAATGAAAAGTCCTGATTATTTCAACAGCTTTGTTTATAACTGAGGGCCTAAGATTTCTGAGAGTACATATTCCAGAGTAACTTATTTACAAATATTAATAATATTTTATAATGCACAATACTAGGTATATCAAAAGTTATAAAGACAGCTTGATAAATACCTGCAGTTTTAGAAGGGATCAAAGGAAACCATCTGTATATTACCCATCCTTTGTTTAATGCAATCAAATGTAATTATTAGAAATTAACATCTATGTTTAGGTACCTGAGTTAAGAATTGAAGATTAAAGGAGACATTTTGACTTTTTCTAAATTTGTATTTTTATAAAGACAGGAAATTTTATCTTTTTCATTTGATTACTTGTTAAGATGAACTTGCTAGAGCCTTGATCCTGAACTACACAGCCTCCAGAACTGTAAGAAATTAAGTTTTATTATTTCTAAATTGCCTGTTCTCACCTATTTTGTTATAGCATCACTAGCAGACCAAGACAGATGAAGACATATATTAAAATGCCATGTTGACAGGCACATACAGATTCGTGAATGTTATAGCTTCCTAGTGAGTTTTTCATTTTATCATTAACAACCCTCCTAAAACCAATAATTTTTTTAATTTAAATATATTTTGCATGACAATAATGCTACCACAGGGCTCTTTGGCTAAGTATTTCACTGAAATTGCATGTTAGTGTGGTAAGCACATGCACACTTGCACGCATGCATGTAGGTATCATCCTTTTGTTTCAACTTTCCTGTATCAACAGATTTATTTTGTCACAACATTTTATTTTATAAAAGCATAAGCTGGATTTTCTTTTGTAACCCACTTGGGAATCTTTGTCACTAAAAGGCAAAGTAATCCATTTCTATATATTGTGATTACTGACATATGCTAATATCTACCACATTCTTTAAAACTGTTTTCTAGTTGGAATTCATTTGATTGATTTCCTTTCCTTTATCTTTTTGTGAGGAATTGATTTACTGTACTTTATTTCTTATTTTTTTTCCCTTTACAGCTTTGGAATTTGTAAAGATAGTATGATTCTGCTTTTATATTTTTGCCACCTATACATTAGTTACAAACTCTAAAGCTACTTTATATCTCTAAATTCCTCCCGAACCATAAAAATTATTACAACTGTTTCAACTTCGATATCCTACTTTCCATCTTCCATATTAATATTATCTAGTGTTTTTTAGTTTGTTTTTAATATTTAGAAGAGGCTCCTGTCAGTGTTTATTTAGTTTGTCATGTTGCCATAATTCCCAAAGTTTATTTTAAACATTTAATCGTTTATGATCTGATGATAATGCTCCTGTTTTCTGAACATATTACGTAAACCATGTCCTAGTTAATTAAGACTAAAGATAATTACTGAGTACACACTATGTTCAATGGAATACAGAAATGGACAAGATATAAGTCATACACTGAAGAAAGCTTTAACAAACTGTATATTGGCCTCCTTTATTCCAGATAAATTGGTAGAAATATTTCTATTTCTTCTAAAACCTGCCTTAGTGCCTTGTTTATATGACTTACTCAGTCAGTGTTTTTGATTGAGTAGAAAGTAGGAAGTAGACTATGTTCATAACTTCATAGGCTAGTTCTTTCTTAGGAGGGAGATATTAATACATGCTCTTTGAGACAGATGGAGATGATAGACTGCACCCTTTATCATTTCAGCCAAGTTATCATGTCTGGAGGAAGAATTCCAGCACAAGCATAACATCCTGAATGGTCTCACTGCAGGTTGCTGGAGAAGTACTTGGGCAGTCTCCTCAAAGAGGTTTTAATAAATTTCCTATAAAGGCTTCTCCACTGCATCGTTGCCAGATGGAAAGTTTACTAATGGTTCCTGTCCAGATTGAGCCAGGCCATGATTCCTCTGAGGGCTGTACAGTTTAGGCTGGTTGTTAATTAACAAGCCTTTAATAAACACCTACTATGTATGGAGCATTCTATATGCAATTCTGCTCTCTACCTATGCAAAACTCACACATCAAAGCTCAGCTGGAGTCTCCCCTCCTTTACCTCCTTCACTGATTCTGAGGTGATCATCTGAACCATACTATTTGGCATTATAATATTTTGTCATTATTTGATCTCTTACCAATGTTTAAGTGTAAACTTTACTTTCCCAGCACAACTGTAAGCAAAAAAGTTGCTTACAACTTTGTTCTATTGTTCTTTATTTTTCTATTGTTATTTATTATACTTGAAGATTACTTGGTGATTGATTTGTTGTTATGTAATATACTATTTCCCAAAATGCCTTCCAGAGAATTCTAGTCCTTAAAGATGCTCTGAGAAAAAAGGGTAGGTGTTGGTGATGGATGTGGTTAAATCAGTTTGTGATATGCTGCATACTGTTTTCTTTGTCCTGAAAACACATGATGCAATTTGAAGACAATTAAGAATTTGAGACTTCATGTGATAAAGAAAAAATTTTAACTAGGCATTCCCTAAACTTAACCAATTCTTTATTTACTGTAATCAGATATCTTCAGAATTTAGGTACATCTGAATTACATCTGAATTTAGGTATTTGAATTAGGAATTAAATACTAAAGGTGACAAGTTAAATTCTGTTTTGTTTTGTTTTTTATAAGGACAGTCAAATACCTGAATATTTTATCTTTTTTTATTGGTATATTTACAATTGAAAGTTCTCTCCTCCTTCCTTTATTGAACACCATTTAACATCCCTTAAAACCATCATTCTATAGAATAATATTCAGAAAATACATTTCTTCATTATAGCAATGCTACATCTGAGAGTATAATGTCTGTCTGGCTCATGGCTATGGTATTTGGAACATCCTGGAAGATGTCCAGCAGCTTTGTATAGGTAGAAGGTGAAATTTTCTTACATAACCTTTGAAGCTATGTTTAATAGAGACAAGAAAAAAATTACCCCAGTGGTAGTCAGGACCCATTTAGTTAGTCAGTTTATCTCTGTCACAGTCTTCTTCTTAAATAGGGAAGGACTGTCATTCCGACAAACTACCTAAATAACAGCTTTCATGCCAGAGCCTTTCAATAATCTCAGAAGACATTGAATCAGACATTTTCCTTGTCATAAGACTGAAACTACAAGCAGTCCACAACATCACCTAGTCTAACTGGATACATTCTGTGGAATATTGTGCCGAAAAGTCTGAAGGGAAAAAAATTACTCCGATGAAAGTGCTGTTTCCATGTTGGTAAAGTTTTCAGATAAATGGTTACAGAGTTTAGGACAGCATTCAGCAGACCAAGGTTTTTGCCAAATTAATGGATAATCAAGCCCTGATGTGGTAGATCAGTGAGTGGAAAAGTTCGATTTAATATTACATTTATTGAAATGGTTTTCTGTTATGCTACTTGAGATGCTCATGGTTTGGATTACTACTGTTTTTTTGCTTCTTTTACTTTAAATTAATAATTTTAGACATTAAAATATTGCAAAAATAATACAGAGTGCCTGTATACTCTTCATTTAGCTTCCCCTAGCAAAAATATTTTGCATACATTTGGCATAATTACATAAATATAGATTAACATTGATACAGTATTGTTAACTGGTCCACACAACTTATTAGAATTTTAAAAATTTTCCTGCAAGTGTCATTTTTCTGATCAAAGATCTAATCTAACTCCAGACCCCACATTGCATTTAGATGTCAGGTCTTTTCATTATCTTACATTCTGGGATTATTTCTCAGTTTTTCTTTGTCTTGGACGACTGTGACACATTTGAAGAGTACTATTTATTTAGTGTTAGCATGTCCCTAAACCTTTTCATTATCTTACATTCTGGGATTATTTCTCAGTTTTTCTTTGTCTTGGACGACTGTGATACATTTGAAGAGTACTATTTATTTAGTGTTAGCATGTCCCTAAACTTGGGGATTTTTTTTTCAGGATTAGATTAAGGTTATGCATGAGTGACAAGAATACTTGGAAATAAAACTATGACCTTCTCAATGTATCATATCAGTAAGTACATGATGATGATATATCTTGCTGCTAATGATGTTAACTTGGTGATTTTTGCTGTTTCCCTGTTGTAAAATTTCTATTTTTCATTTTTAAATAGTATTTCATGGTGAAATACTTAAAAGTATGCAAAAATGTTGTTTCTCATCGTACTTTTGCCTGCTTATCTTTTGAAAGTATGCAAAAATGTTGTTTCTCATCGTACTTTTGCCAGTTTTTTTTTTATTGAAACAAAATTGATTATATATATTCCTGGGGTACACATTTGAATATCAATATATGTGTACAATATGTGGTAGTAAAATCAGGATAATTAGTATACTCATGTTTATAAAACATAATCAATCTTTGTTTCTCACTAACGCCCCCCCTCCTTTCCCACCTCTAATTACTAACCACAGTTCTGTTCTCTATTTTTTTTTAAAGTTGAATGTATTATTGTGATTTTTTCTTTCTGTTTTCCTTCCTTTCTTAACTCCCACTTTCTTTCTTTCTTAGCTCCCAAAGGGGAGGAGGGTTCCCCTTTCTCTGCATCTTAGCCAGCATTTGTTATTCTCTGACTTTTTGATAATAGCCAGTCAAAAAGGGGTGAGATATCTCAATGTGGTTTTTATTTGCATTTCCGTGATGCTGAGTGACATTGAGCTTTTTTTCACGTGCTTATTGGCCATTTGTATTTCTTCCTTTGATGAATGTCTATTCAGCTCCTTTGCCCACTTTAAAATTGGGTTACTTGTTTTCTTACTGTTGAGTTGTTAAAGTTCTCTGTATGTTTGGGATATTAATGCCATGTCAGATGCATAGTTTGCAAATATTTTCTCCCACTCGATAGGTTGTCTTTTAACTCCATTAATTGTTTCTTTTGCCAAGCAGAAGCTTTTTAGTTTGATATAATCCCATCTGTCTATTTTTTCTTTTGTTGCCTGTGCTTTGGGAATCTTTTTCAAAAAGCTTTGCCCAGTCCTACTTCCTGAAGTGTTTCTCATATGTTTTCTTTTAGCAGTTTTATGGTTTTGGGTCTCGTACTTAAGTCTTTAATCCATTTTCAGTAGATTTTGGTATATGGCAGGAATACTGATCTACTTTCATTTTTCTACATATGTATGTCTAGTTTTTCAAGCACCATTTATTGCAGAGGCAGCCTTTTCCCCAGTGTATGTTCTTGCTGCCTTTGTCAAAGAGCAGTTGGCTATAAGTATATGGGTTGATATCTGGGTTCTCTATTCTGTTCCATTGGTCCAAGTGTCTGTTTTCATGGCAGTACCACACTGTTTTGGTTACTATAGCTTTGTAGTATAGTTTGAAGTCAGGGAGAATTATGCCTCTGGCTTTATTTGCTCCCCCCAGGGTTGCTTTGGGTATCTGGGGCTTTTTGTTTTTCCATATGAATGCTACAATTGTTTTTTCTATTTCTGTGAAGAATTCCACTGGTATTTTGATGAGGATTACATTGAACCTATAGATCACTTGGGGTAATATGGACATTTTAACAATATTAATCTTCCAGCCCAAGAGTATGGAATGTGCTTCCATTATATGGTATCCTCTTTAATTTCTTTCAGCAGTGATTTATCATTCTTGTTGTAAAGAATTTTCAACTCCTTGGTTAAATTGATCCCTAGGCATTTCATGTTTTTGGTAACTATTATATAAGGGCTTACTTTCTTGATTTTTTTCCTGCTAGTTCATTATTGGAGTATTAAAATGGTACTGATTTTTGCATGCTGATTTTGCATTTTGCACCTTTACTGAAATCATTTATCAGCTCTGAGTTTTTTGGTAGAGTCTTTAGGTTTTTCTATATATAGGATCATATCATGTGCAAACGGATAGTTTGACTTTCTCTATTCCAATCTGGATACCCTTTCTTTCTCTTGCCTGATTGCTCTGGCTAATACCTCTAATACTAAGTTAAATAGGAATGCTGAGAATGGGTATCCTTGTCTTCCTCCAGTTAAGAGAAAAGCTTTCAGCTTTCCCCATTCAACATGATATTGGCAGTGGGTTTGTTGTTGTATATGGCTTTTATTGTGTTGAGATACTTTCCTCCTATACCTAATTTTCTAAGAGTCTTTATCATGAAGGATATTGAATTTTGATAATGCTATTTTTCCATCTATGGATATAATCATATGATTTTTGTCCTTGATTTTTTTGACATGGTATAATCACATTTATTGACTTGCATATGATGAACCATACTTGCATCCCTAGGATGAATCCCACTTGATCATCGTGTATAATTTTTTTGATGTGTTGCTGAATTCTGATTGCTAATATTTTGTTGAGCTTTTTGTGTCTGTTCATCAAAGATATTGGCATATAGTTTTCTTTTTTGTCGTATTTTGTCTGTTTCTAGTATCAGGGTGATGCTGACCTCATAAAATGAGTTTGGGAGAATAGCCTGTGTTTGAATTTTTTGAAATTCTTTGAAGAGAATTGGTATTGATTTCTCTTTAAATGTTAGGCAGATTTCACCAGTAAAGCCACCCAGTCCTGAGCTTTTCTTTGTTGGGAGACTGCTGATTACTGCTTCAATCCTGTTGCTTGTTATTGCTCTGTTTAGAGTTTCTATGCCTTCTTGTTTCAGTTTTAGTGATTTGTATGTGTCCAGAAATTTATCCCTTTCCTCCAGATTTTCAAATTTGTTGACATATAGTTGTTTATAATAGTCTCTAATGATTCTTTGCAATTCTGTGATATCAATTGTAATGTCTCCTTTTTCATTTCTGATTTTTCTTATTTGAGTCTTCTGTCTTCTTTCTGTAGTTAGCCTTGCTAATTATTTGTCTATTTTGTTTATCATCTCAAAAACCAGCTTTTGTTTCCTTGATCTTTTTTGTTATTTGGGGGTCTCTATTTCATTTAGTTCTGCTCTGATCTTATTTCTTTCCATCTACTAATTTTGGGGTTGGATTGTTTTTGTTCTTCTAGTTCTTTCAGATGTAACATTATGTTTTTTATTAGAAATCTTTCTATTCTTTTGATGTAAGCATTTATTGCAATAAATTTCCCTCTTAGTACTGCTTTTGCAGTATCTCACAGGTTTTGGTATGATGTATCTTTATTTTCATTAGTTTCAAGATTTTTTTTTTTTTATTTTCTGTTTAAATTCTTAGACCCATGGGTCATTCAGGATTATTTTGCTTAATTTTCATGCATTTGTAGTTTCCAGAGTTTCACTTGTTATTGATTTCTAGTTTCAATCCCTTGTGTTCTGAAAAGATATTTGAAATGATTTTGATTTTTAAAAATTTGCTGAGACTTGATTTGTGACCTAACATGGTCTATCCTGGAGAATGTTCCATATGGTGATGAGAAGAATATATATCCTGCAGTTGTTGGATGAAATGTTCTGTAGATATCTGCCAAGTTGAATTGGTCTAAAGTGCAGTTTAAATCCTCTATTTCTATGTTGGTTTATTGCCTAGATGATCTGTCAAATACTGAGAAGGGGTGTTCAGGTCCCCAACTATTATTGTATTGGAATTTATCTATTTTTTTTAGATCTAATTGTATTTTCTTTATATATCTGTGTTCTCCGGTGCTGGGTGAATATATATTTACTATTGTTATACCTTCTTGCTAAATAGATCCCTTTATCATTATATAATGACTTTCTTTGTCTCTTTTTATAATCTTTGGTTTAGAGTGTATTTTATCTAAGAATAGCTACTCCTGCATGTTTTTGGTTTCCATTCACATGGTATATGTTTTCCCACCCATTCACTATTAGTCTGTGTTTGTCCTTATGGGTGAGGTGAGTCTCTCAAAGACAGCATATAGTTGGGTCTAGTTTTTTAATCCAATCAGTCAGCCTGTGCCTTTTGAGTGGGGAATTTAATATGTTTACATTTAGGGTTGTTATTAAGAGGTATTGTCTTGCTCCTGACATTCCATTGATTTTTCTATGGCTGATTTAAGTATCTTTTTTTCCTTTCTTTGCCTTTTGTTGTTTGTCTTCAGTTTTCATCAGCTTTCTGAGGTGTTATGGTATAGTTTCTTTCTCTTTCTTGTTTGTATATCTGCTCTACCAGTGGTGTTTGTTCTTTCTAGTGTCTTCATGATTATGATTATCATTTTTTGGTTTCCTGGTGCAGGACTCCCTTAAGAATTTTTTGCAGAATGGTCATGTGATGGTGAACTCCTGTAGCTATTGTTGTCTGGGAAATACACTATTTCCCCTTCATTTCTGAAGTATAGCCTTTGCCATGTAAAGTATTCTTGGCTAGCAGTTTTTTTCTTTTAGCAGTTCGATATATCATCACAATCTCTTCTGGCCTGTAGAATTTCTGTTGAGAAATCTGCTGTCAGTCTGATTGAGATTCCCTTATAGGTGACTTGATGCTTTTCTCTTGCTGTTTGTAGGATTCTCTTTGTCTTTGACTTTTGACAATTTGACTACAATGTGTCTTAAAGAAGATCTTTTTGGATAGAATCTATTTGGGAACCTTTGAACGTGTTGGATCTGGAAGTTCATGTCTCTACCAATATCCAGGAAGCTTTCCACTATTATTTCATTAAATATGTTTTCAATGCATTTTCCTTTCTCCTCCCTCTCTGGAACACCATGATATGAATGTTTGTATGCTTAAGTTTGTCCGCTAGCTCTGTCAGATATTCCTCATTTTTGAAAATTCTTTTTTCTGCTTGGGTTATTTAAAAAAGACTGTCTTTGAGATCAGAAATTCTTTCTTCCTCTTGCTCTAGCCTGCTATTTACACTCTCAATAGTAGTTTTTATTTCATTTAATGGATCTTTCAGTTCCAAGAGCTATTCTACATTCTTTTTTATGGAATTTATCTCTTTGTAAATTTCCTCCTTCAAGTCCTAGATATTTTTCTCATTTCATTGTGTTGTCTGAGTCTTCTTGTATCTCACTGAGTTTATTTAAGCTTGTTACTAAAAATTCCTTTTCAGACATTTCAAGGGTTTCTTGTTCTATGGGGTCTGGCACTTGAGAATTATTGTATTCCTTTGGTGGAGCCCTATTTCTTTGTTTTTGCATATTTCTAGTTTTTCTACCATGACTTTTAGTCATCCAGTAGAGCAGTTGCTTCTTCTATTACTCTGGGGTGGGCTTTGAGGAGGGAGATTTCCTCCTGTAAATGTGTTTTATTTTGACAGTTGAGTAGTGTGTTTTAGTGTTAATTCTGGGAAGACTCAGTACTGTAGTCTCCATGTGAGTACTTCTGCCATATTCAATGTTGAACTTGTGTGTGAGTACCTCCATGGTATAGGTACTGGGGCACTAAGTGATTTCTTGTTGAGGTTAGTTGAGACATCGAGGATGTGGGCTAGCTCTCAAAGTCTTGGGCAACGTGCCTTGGTTCCTTGTCACTCTTTGGCTGGGGTGAGTGACCTAGGCAGACTAGTTGGCTTCCCGCCTAGTGTCCCCTGACTCTGATGGGTGCACTGGGTATACTGTATCTCCTCAGCTTGAATGGGCAACCCTGGATGATGTTTCTCCTTCCTTGTTCCTATAGATCAAGGCTTTTCCCAGCTCCTTGCTTCCCTTGGTTGGGGAATGAGTTGGTGGTGGCTGGTAATTTTCTTTTGTACAATATTTGGCTATACTGGGTTTCTGTACTCTCTGGGTTCTCTGCACATGTCTCTCCTTGGTGATGGCAGTCATGTTCACTACACACAGGGTGTAATTTTCTCTATGAGTTGGGTCATTGGGGTGTGGATCTACACTGGCTTACCTATTTCCAGTGGCTCTGT